>NW_022196191.1:377500-538372 GCF_008641045.1 Pistacia vera | reverse complement strand
TGTAGACTATCACCTTGGCACCTAGCAAATATGAACGAAATTTGTCAAAAGCAAAAACCACAGCCAACAATTCTTTTTCAGTAGTGGTGTAATTCAATTGTGCATTAGTGAGTGTTTTGCTAGCATACTGAATTATATGCAACAATTTGTTTTTCCTCCATCCTAACACTACTCCTAATGCAAAATCACTAGCATCACACATCAATTCAAATGGTAGTCTCCAATCAGGAACTGCAATAATAGGTGCAGATACTAATAATTTTTTTAGAGTTTCAAAGGCATGTATGCATTCATCATTAAAATCAAAAGCAACATCTTTAATCAATAAATTACAAAGGGGTTTAGAGATCTTATAAAAATCCTTGATAAACCGTCTATAAAACCCCGTATGCCCTAAGAAACTCCGAACTGCTTTAAAAGTTAATGGTGGTGGTAGCTTCTCAATCACATTTATTTTTGTTCGATCCACTTCTATGCCATCCCTTGAGATTCTATGACCAAGCAATATTCCTTTCTGGACCATGAAGTGGCATTTCTCCCAGTTGAGCACTAAGTTCGTCTACTTACATCGTTGCAAAACAAGTGAAAGATTAGAGAAACAATTGTCAAAAGATGAACCAAAAACAGAGAAGTCATCCATGAAGACTTCTATAAACCGCTCCACCATATCTCCCAAGATCGACATCATGCATCTCTGAAATGTGGCTGGTGCATTGCATAACCTAAAGGGCATCCTTCCGTGAGCAAAGGTGCCATAGGGACAATTGAAGGTCGTCTTCTCTTGATCCTCAAGAGTGATGGCAATTTGATTATATCCTGAATAACCATCCAGGAAACAGTAGTAAGCATGCCCTGCCAATCTCTCAAACATCTAATCAATGAAAGGAAGTGGGAAATGATCCTTCATTGCCACTTCATTTAATTTCCGGTAGTCAATGCACACTCTCCATCCTATGACCGTCCTAGTTGGTATCAATTTATTGCTCACATTCTTTATCACTGTGATACCTCCTTTCTTCGGAACCACTTGCACTAGGCTCACCCATGGACTATCAGAAATAGGGTAAATTATGCCCACATCTAGAAGTTTCACCACCTCATTCCTCACCACTTCCTTCATTGAAGGATTCAGCTCTGTTGTGGTTCCACCCTAGGCTTGACGTTATCTTCCATAAGTATCTTATGCATACAAAAAGATGGAGAGATGCCTCTATTATCCGAAATGGTCCATCCAATTGCTAATCTATGTTTTCTTAGTACCCTAATCAACCGCTCTTCTTCCAATTTGCTCAACCTTGAACTAATGATTATTAGGAAGGTTTCTGCTTCACCAAGATACACATATTTGAGGTGGGATGGCAAGGGCTTTAGTTCAAGCTTCGAAGGTTCTTCCTTTCTTTCCTTTTCCTTTTCCTTCTCAAAATTAAATTCCTCAAATTCTAGATTTTTGGCTCTCATCAATAGGCTGAAGTGCTTCCAACAATCTAGCACATTCATTCTTCGCTGACTCATCTACATCTACTATTTTTTATTAGGCAATACAAGCTCCTAGAGGCAGTTCTGGAGTGTTCTCTTCAATAGCCTCTACTACTAGTTTATCCACCACATCAACACTAAAGCATGAATCTAACTCGGATGGAAACTTCATAGCTTCAAACACATTGAACGTTACTGTTTCATCTTGAACTCTTAACAATAACTTTCCTTCTTGCACATCAATGAGTGCTCTTCCCGTGGCCAGAAATGGTCGGCCCAAAATAAGGCATTTCCTTATCCTCTTCCGTGTCCAATACAACAAAATCTATCGGAAAGATAATCTTGTCCACCTTCACCAACACATCTTCAACTATACCCCTCAGATGTTTGATGGATCTATCTGCAAGTTGCAACGACATGGTCGTTGGCTTCACTTCACCAATTCCCAATCTCCTGAAAACAGAAAAAGACATTAGATTGATGCTTGCACCTAAATCACACAAAACTCGATCAAAAGTAATGTCTCCTATAATGCAAGGAATAGTAAAACTACCCGGATCTTCGAGTTTCGGGGGTAGCTTCTTCTGGAGAATGGCACTGCACTCTTCTGTGAGCATCACCGTTTCCTCATCCTCTAACTTCTTTTCGTTTGATAAAATCTCCTTGAGAAATTTCGCGTAGCTCGGCATCTGTTGCAATGCATCTGCAAAAGGAATGTTAATATGCATTTTTTAAATATTTCAATAAATTTGGAAAACTACTTATCCTGATTCTTTTTCTTGAGTCTTTGAGGAAAAGGCATGGGAGGAGTGTGATGTGCCAACTCTGGTGGTATCTGGAGAAATGGCAATTTCTCTTTCTTTTGTCTTTGCCTCTCTTCCCGTTTTTGTTCATCAACCCTAGAACTGGTTGGTTTCTCTTCAGCAACTATCTCTTGATCAACTTCCTCATCAGAATCTTCCTTTTCTTTTGGTGGGCTTCCTTCTTTCCCTGATTGTTCCACTTCTTCTAACACTGTCCCACTTCTCAGAGTTATTGCATTTGCTTGATCACGTGGGTTAGGCACTGAGTTGCTCGGCAGGTACCCCTGTGGTCTCTCATTTAACTTATCAGCCAATTGACCCACTTGTACGTCCAAGTTTCGAATGGACGCCCCTTGATTTCTGAAATTCATCCTTGTCTCATTCATAAAACCTGTGGTCTTTTGCATAAAATTTCCAAACATGTCTTCCAATTTTGTCACTCTTTGCTCTCTTGGTTGATTGTTCACCCCTACTTGGTTGTTTGGCAATGCTCTTTGGTTCCATTAGTTGTTTTGCTGATTCTGTTGGTTCTGATTGCCCCAAGCCAGGTTTGGATGATTCCTCCAACCAAGATTATATGTGTTGGAGTATGGGTTGTTTAGTTGCCTTTGATTTCCTACCAAGTAGTTAACCTGCTCCGATGAAGAAGACACTGAAGCAAATGTGTTCTGCACTTGGCATTTACTGCTCACATGACCACCTATACAAAATTCACAAATTATATGAAGAGCTTGAATAGAATTTACCTACATACTTCCCAAGTGTTTCTAAAGTGCTCTAAGTTGGGTTGAAATGGTTGTGCATGCATCAACTTCATGAAGACCCATAGATTTCTTCGATTGCACCCTTTCATTAGGTCTTTGATAGTTGTTACTTGCTAAAACTTCAAGCAACTCATGAGCTTCTTCTGGTGTCTTATTCTGCAGTGCTCCTTCCGAGGCTACATCCACCATAGTTTGCACATTCACCATCAATCCATTATAAAACGTTTGGACTTGCATCCAAACTAGCAACCCATGATGTGGACACTTCCTCAGTAATTCTTTGTATCTCTCCCAAGCCTCATACATTGATTCCGACTCTTCCTGTAGAAACGATGTGATATAATTTCTTAGCTTTGTCGATTTTGCTAGAGGAAAGAACTTGGTCAGGAACTTCTTTGCTGAATCGTTCCATGTTGTAATCATTCTTGATGGTAGTGCCATTGACCATCCCTTTGCCTTATCCCTCAATGAAAACGGGAAAAGTCTCAATCTGATGGCATCATCTGACACTCCGTTTGACTTGAAAGTATCACAAATCTCCAAAAAATTGGCAATGTGTAGATTTGGATATTCCTTCAAATCTCCTTTAAACTGTACCGACTTCTGGATCATCTAGATGATTGTCAGCTTTATCTCGAAGTTGTTGGCTTGTACTGTTGGTCTAGTAATGCTCAACCCACTGCCATCAACCGAGGGAACTGATAATTCCCTTAATGTTCTATTCTCTACCATCTCAACAACTGTGACCTTCGGTTCAACTGTAGCCTCTCTGTCTCTTCTTTCTTTGTTAAGTCTTCTATTGGTTCTTTCAATCTCAGGATCAATAGGAACCATTGGCTGATGTCTTGCTCTTCGCATAAACTACACAGAAAAATAGAAAAAGTGAGATCATAAACCAACCGAAAAGAACAATAAAATTAAACAAACAACAATTAAAACAGAAATAAACTCCAATCTAGCTAACACAAGAAAACTCAATGTTAACACAAAATTCAATCCCCGGCGACGGCACCAAAAACTTGATGCGTTGTAACTATAACATGCAATGATAGCAAGTGCACTAGTCGCACAAAGTAATAAAGTGATGAGTGAGTATCGTTCCCACGAGGATTGATTGTTAAGCACTAATTCTCCTAAGTGTTTTCAAGTTGGAGAAACCAAATTTGTTTGGATTAATGGGAGAGATTAAAGCTAAAACTAAAACAAAATTTACTAAGTATAAAAACAACTAATTAATAAGAGCAAGAATTTAAAACAAGAGTAATATCAATTTTAACAAGCGGTTAGGGTTTTGACTTCATTCGGACTCTATGGATTAATTATTATGGATTATACTATTTTCACACTCACATGCAGGGATTGTAAATCAAATTCTCTAAGTTGTCAAACATACCTTCTCAGGCTATGAATTCCTATTTTTCCCTATTAAACTTCCGCACCCAACAATTTTAAGAATAATAGATCCAAGTTCAGTAAGCTAATGGAATCCTAGATTGATTTCATTGATTCTCAAATCTATCTCTAGCATTAAATACTACAATGGTGATTACCCAAGAAGCTCAACATGATTCATTTCTCAATCTCATCATATTCATCAAATAAAATCAATAAAAACAGAATAACCCACAATCCTTGCAATAGAATATGAAAATAACAAAAATCAATTGATTAACCCATAGAAATCCGAGTTACATCAAAACCCTGACACAAAATGGGTTAGTTCATAACTAAATCAACACAAACAGCAAGAGAAACATTAAACATAGCATTCAACATATTGAAATAAAAGAAAAGAAAAGATATCTCCTCTAGTTGAAGAATCCACAAGGTTGAATCTCAAATCTTCTCCCTTTCTCCACAAAAATGTCAAATCTATTCTAAACTCAATGAATATCAGGCGAAACTGGATGAACCCCCTCAAAATGGTAAAGTTTTTCTTAAATAGCTCGCCCCAAAAGACCTAAAACTTTCCTCAAATAAAACCGTGCGTTTTGGAGAAACTAAAATTTGCAGACTTCGCCGGGGTGAAGAAAGAGTTTCGCTGCGGTGACAAGGTAAAATGGAATCTCGTGCTTAACAGTTTTTGCCGCGGAGAACCTTCATGAAGAATTTTGAAATTACAAAATTGCCCTTCGCTTGCTTCTTTGCTTGAATCTTTGATCTTCGATGCTCTCCTATGAGAACAAGCTTCATACTGCTTCACTCTGCTTCCGAACTCTCCCAAATTCTGAGATCCGCTTACTTTTAGGTCCAGAAAATCCAATTCGCTCATTATTTGCTCAAAATGTCCATTTTGGCCTGCAACACAAAATGTATAGAATTAAATAGAAATTTAGGATAAATGAACTAAGAAGTATCTAAAATTCGGCCATAAAGCCTAATTAAAACAGTATAATTCTCGGATTATCATTACTGCCAGTAAAGGAAAGGGCAAGGGCAAGGGAAAGGGCAAGGGCAAGGGCAAGGGCAAGGGAAAGGCCAAGGCCTATCCCAAGTCCAAGCCCAAAGAACAGGATGCTCTCAAGCCTGAGGGTGGTAGTGGGAAAAGTGGAAAGGTAGTCTGCTTCTATTGTGGCAAGCCTGGCCACTAGAGAAAGCACTGCAAGGCTTTCCTCGCAAACCAAAAGAAGTTAGACACTTCGACTTCAGGTATGTACATGATTGAGATTAACGTCTCTCCTTCAACATATTAGGTCATTGACATAGGATGTGGTACTCACATTTGCACTGATGTGCAGGGACTAAGGTAGAGTTGATTACTCATCAAGGAAGAAGTGGAGCTACAAGTTGGAAATAGAGCACATGTGGCTGCATTAGCTGTAGAGACTTATTGTTTATTTTTGCCTATGGGCTTATTATTGGAACTTCATGATTGTAATTTCGTACCTTCGATTTCCAAAAATAATATTTCAGTATCCGCTTTGGATAATATAGGATATCATTTTGAGATTTCTAATGGATTGTTGTCCTTAGTTTGAATGGTATTTTATTTGGAATTGCAAGGTTATATAATGGATTATATGTTCTTGATTTAAACAATAAAGATATTCTCAATGTTGAAACTAAGAAACCTAAACATAGCCATCAAAACCAAACATACCTCTGGCATTATAGATTGGGTCATGTTAATCAGACCCATATTGCAGAACTTCAAAGGGATTGTATTTTAGACCCTTTTGACTTCCAGTCATTTGAGGTATGCGAGTCATGCCTTTTAGGTAAGATGACCAAGTCTCATTTCACAGGACAAAGTGAAAGGGCTATTGAACTATTAGGCATCATCCATCGTGATATATGCGGTCCACTAACAGTTGAAGCCAGATGTGGATATTCATACTTCATCACATTTACTGATGATTTTAGTAGATATGGTTATGTCTACCTTATTGTAATGCCTACTTTGAGGTACATGGCTTACTATGTTAAATTTCCTTTAAAAGTTGTTGTTTAGCCTTAGTTAATTTGGGGAGTGAAATGTAAGAAAATTTCATGGAGAATGCTTTGGAGTGGGGGTGTATTTGTAAAGAATTAAGGGACAAGGATGGAATTTTCAAGAAAGTGTAAGGGAAAAATGGGAAAGAGTGCTTACTTATATGAGCTAAAAGGGTTTAGCCTTAGAAACCCTCCCATTCTCTACACCCTATATATCACTTCCACTCTCCATTTCTCTCATCTCTTCATCCATTTGCTAAAGGAAATTGAGGGCTTCACAACCCTTTAAGCATGATTTTCATACTTGGAATCAATCATAGATTATTAGACTAAAAATAAACTAATAAAGTGGAAGCACTTTTGAGGTAGTCATTTTGCACATGTCATATTCAAGAAGGCATATCTCAAGTTATATGCATTGGATTTCTATGGTCATGGTCTCATTTTGAAGCTTAGAGAAAGGGCTACAACTTTTATGTTTAGGTCTCAACCCAGTTCGATAGGTAAGATGCCTAAAAATTACTCAAAAAGCCATGGATTTGATAGGGCAACCATGGTAACATGCCTACTTTAAGGCTTTTCCCTACCTATTTACCTCCACTTACTCCTTAACCTTTCCTAATCATTCTCGCCTGTGAAAACATATAATATGTTAAAAACCCATGATACAACTAATTCCATTGATTATCATCAAACTTCAATTATTGCCTTTCTCTAACCCTTTCTTCATTAGGGTTTAGCCAACTCATGCATGCAATTTCTCTTTGGATTTTCATCAAACACTTCATATGCACATGCAACTACCATGTTGGCTACACTTCCAGAACTCTCTAATTCAACCAAATTGTGAGCCAAAAACTCACTAAATTTAGTATCAAACCTAGCCGAATTTCTCACTTCTCTACACTCCAAAAATTTCAACACAAAATCTTCCACAACTTCACCAAATCATCACATAACCATACACTACCTCTCATGGCTAGAATTTATACATCATTAAACATAAAAAACAGCCAATAATTCTCTCATATCATCACATACAAACATGCAATAATTCATTCAACACAAGTCTTGCTCAAATTAAGGTTCAAACTAGGTTTACTTACCTTGAATATGTGATATCACTTCCCTTTTGCTCTAAATCTCTTCCTCTTGGACCTAGATCATATAAAAACCATAAAAATTTAAAACTTTAAAGTTTAATCACAGTCTTTCTGCTAGAATCTTATCTTAGGATGCTTTAGGATTGAAAATCTATGAAAATCCAAGGCAAATCCTATGATTTCCTTTGAAATTTAGTGAAGAAAATTGAGAGAAAATGGGGAGAAGGTGACGTGAACAAGGGCTGCATTTTGGTTAGGGTTTCTTCAAATGAAACCTTATATCAAATAATATAAGCATGTATTCCCATTTTGCCCTTGCACTTCCTATGAAATTCCATCTATGTCCTTTAGTCAATTACTAAAATACCCCCATTTTTATTATCTTCTTCACATTATTTTGCTTCCTTTCACTTCCCACTTCTTCAACTAATTAGGAGTGAAATGACCATTTTACCCCTAATGAAGTTTCAAGGAGTTTTCTTCACATTTGTCTATGGTAACTTCAAAGAAATCCAACTAAGGGTATTAGGGCATAAGTAAAATTACGTACCTTGATATGGGTGTTACAACCCCATGGTTTGTTCTTGATGGAAAAGCTGATAAGATATGTAAGTTACAAAGATCCATTTATGGACTCAAGCAAGCTTCAAAAAGCTAGAACATTCATTTAGATGAAGCCATAAAAGAATTTGGCTTTATCAAGAATGAAGATGAGCCCTGTGTTTACAAGAAAGTAAGTGGGAGCACAATGTTATTCTTGGTATTGTATGTCAACGACATACTTCTGGTCGGGAATGATAAACCGAACTTGCAATCAATAAAAACTTGGTCATCCAAGTGCTTCTCCATGAAGGACTTAGGAGAAGTAGCCTATATCCTCAGAATAAAGATTAACCATGATAGATCGCGCAGGTTGCTTGGCCAAAGTCAGAGTACCTACACAGACAAGGTACTGAAGAGATTTAGCATGGAAGAATCCAAGAAGGGATTTCTTCCGATGTCACATGATGTCTATTTCTTTAAGAATATGTGTTCTAAAATACACGATGAGAGAGATAGAATGAAGAGGATCCCATATGCGTCAATAATTGGATCCATCATGTATGCCATGTTGTGTACTCGGATTGATGTCTCATGTGAGTTCACTTGTAGTAGATATCAATCAGATCTAGGTGAGCATCACTAGATAATTGACAAGAACATCCTTAAGTACTTGAAAAGGACTAAGGATATGTTCTTGGTTTATGGACGGGAAGATAAGCTCACTGTAAGAGGATACAGTGATGCTAGTTTCCAAACAGGTAAAGACGATTGTTGCTCGCAATCCAGGTTTGTATTTTGTCTCAATGGGGGTGTAGTGAGCTGGAAAAGCTCCAAGCAAAGAACTATAGCAGATTCTATGATGAAAGCCGAGTATGTCGCATTATCTAATGCTGCCAAAGAGACGGTTTGGATCAAGAAGTTCGTCACTGAACTTGGTGTGGTCTCCACTATTGTTGAACCAATAGAAGTCTATTGTGACAACAATGGAGCAATAGCTCAAGCGAAGGAGCCACGGTCTCACTAGCTATCCAAACACATACTTAGGCGTTATCATCTCATCAGAGAAATAGTTGAGAGGAAAGATGTGTAGATTAGTAAAGTGCATACTGATGACAATCTTGCTGATCCATTGACAAAGCCTCTATGGCAGCAGAAGCATGAAAAACACTTAAGGTCATTCGGTATTAAATACAAGAATGATTGACTATAGTGCAAGTGGGAGATTGTTAGAGTAAGTGCCCTAGAGCCAATCAATTATTGTAAAATTGACTCTTTGTAATAATCTTTATTTATCAATAAAATGCATATTATTCTATATCATGTAAATCATAATTGTGTGTATTGATATATGTCCATAGAACCATGGAGAGAGTATCAAGTCTTTCAAATCTTGATAGTGATAACCTTATGATCACATATGGTGGCCATTCTAGAAATGTCCATAGCCCTAGTATTATTCTGACCAAGGACATAGATAATACGATAAGGCTATCATAGTGTTGAATGACCTTGTCAAAAGGCAGTGACTGATCTCACTTGTCAAGGTTGTTTGCCAACAACCTGGTGTAACACATGGGTGCTTACTATAAGCAAGTTCACTTGACAGACCCACTAGAGGATTCCATATGGATGGTAACCCTAATGTCTATGGAATAAATCCTCTAACGAATGGTGGTGCAAGTGATCATTAGACTTGAGATCATCGGAGGCCCTTGTGCACCGATTGGTGTAGTTTGACACTAGCCCAACACAGTTCTATTAAGAACTATCAAAACGGTAGTGATTGGCTACACCAATGAGTGTATCGAGACTATGGTGGATAGACAAAGGATTCATCACTCCCGAGTACGGGAAACGTTATATCACTGCGCAATTCAATAAATGGCAATGACAGTAAATCTGTGGCCACAATGGGATTGAGTTTTAGCTCAATCCCATTTATTATTTTGGTCATTGGTCCAGTAACTGAATGCAAAGATAACGAGGATATCTAAGGTTGACACTAATTCTGTACCTCAGCCTTGATGAGATAATGTGTGATGAAAGAATTTGATTGCATGGTAACCATATCATTGATAGGTAGTTATTTCGCTGAATCTGAGTCTATCGGGTGGCCATGATGTCTTACTAGGGGCCAATCTTAGTCTGTGTTTAGTGAGACGATTGATTAGTGTCAATTGCGAGATGACTTCCTGCCAATATGATAAGAAGCCTATGTGTCACACACATAAGGAGACAATTTAAGGATTAATGTGTGAAAGGAATATTTTCGTCTTTTAGGACAAAAGGGTATTTTGGTAATCTTATAGTGCAATTAAATTTGCTGAGGTTATTGCTTGTATTCAATTTTAATATTAAAATTAAAATTAGTGAGATTATATTTAAATATATGTGGGCATATATTTAAATATATTTTTATATATTAATTGATTTTCATAATAATAATAATAATTAAACAAATTTATAATACCATTAAAGGGGTGTTTGGTTTCAAGGGTGGATTAGGGTTGGAGCCCATGGCTATTCCTGAGTGGAATAGGGTTTTAATTGTTGCACTATATAAGTGCAGCTTAAAAATTAAAACAAAATAATATTTACTCAACTAAAACCCTAGCCTCCCTCACGTTTTCACTAGAGAGAAAAGAGAGAATTTTTCTTTAGAAATTCTGCACACCATTATACTTAGAGCATTGATTTAATCTTGCAAATTAAATCAATTATGAGTAATCCTGTCTTCATGTGGATCAATGTTAGTGCGATTCCATTCTTGAATCTATAAGCGAAATCAAAGCCTTGAAGGAGCCTCCAAATGTTCGTAAGTATTCTAAATCCTTGTATGGATTTTGTTATACTGATTTTTGTTTAAATAATATGTAAACATTATAATCTATACCCAGATTTTTGGATTAAGCAATTGATCGGTTTATTTTAAATCTAACTTTTCTACTACGTATATCCGAATAGTTGTTTACATTAACAACCGAGGCTATTAAGGGCAATGGTTGTGTGCCTCAGCATATAACCCCTGAACACCCTAATGGGTTTTGGCCAAGGCCACGTATTTCAACATGCAACCATCCCCTCCCCACACATGGCAGCAGCCCACGCACTGCTGCTACTTTGGGTTACAGTGCTGCCTTGCGCCACTACGCATGCAGCCAGCACCACCACACACAGTGGTGCATCTAGGACTTCAAATACTCTGATTTCAACAAAAATCAGTCCCATCACAACAGATTTTAATAATCCCATCAACACAGCAACATCCATTTTAATCCAATTAATGCAAATCCAAATCAATCAAATTAAAACCCAAATCACATAATCATCAAATCACACAATTTCCAACAAAGATTAAACATTGTAATCTTATGTAACCTATCTCTGATACCACGGTTAGAAATTAATCATAGTAAAACATAGTGGAAAACAAAAATTTACCGACTAAAACCTAAAGCCCCAAAATCCAAATATGACTTGGTTAATGTTTGATTCGACCCGAACTACTAATGTAGGGCTTTTAGGGGTAATGGCACTGGCACACTTTTCATCTACATAAGCTCTCTTTCATCTTCCGTTAGTTCTAACCTGTAAAGTGAGCTCCAAAAACTGGCAACCTATGACCGCTTCAAATTAGGCACAGTAGCTGACAGAATTTCCATAGGTAGATTCTAGTCAATTCCTCTTGGCAAATGAAGATTCTCAATCCTATATGGAATAGGAAGGGTAGGAACATCAAAAACCCATTCAAGGTTTTAGATTCTTACCCGCGTTGATGGCTCCACCGCTTGATTGTTGAAAAATGCTCACACTTCAAGGATAGAAGTAAACCGACGATATCCACATAAAGGCAAGAATCAACACACAATCACTTTGTTAGTTTGATTTGTGTTGTTTAAAGAAGAAGGGAGTAAAAACAAATCAAGAGAGAAAAATTCTGTTAACCTTTTCTCTTGGGTGGCAATGAATGGCTCATTGGGAAAATTCGGGAAAAGTGCCTATTTATAGGCACGCCCTAATTTCCCTAATTAGAGTATATTACCAATATACCCTTCACTAATTAAATAATTAGTTTCTTTGATTTCTAAAGAAAATCACTTACCGAGTATTAAGCCATTATTATTTTATTCATCTAATTATGATTTTTCAATATTTAAAGTATATATGCACCAATATATATATATGTATGTATGTATGTATGTATGTATGTATATGTATATATTTAAATAACGACATTTTATTTATCTACAATATACATACGATAATATATATATTTAAATAAATAATCAATCTTGCTTATTAAATCAAATACGAGATTGGATCTAGGCAACAACTTTTCCAGCAAATTTAATTGCTCCGTAGGATTTACCAAAATACTCATTTCGTCAATAAATGATGAAAATGCCCTTCACTCGTTATCTTCTTTAAATTGCCTTTTAACTGTGTGACCGTAGGCTCCTTATCATGTCGATAGTAAGTAATATCATGACTAGCACCCTATTAATCGTCTCATTACACACAAACCAAGATTAGCCTCTAGCAAGGCATCATGGCCACTCGACAGATTTGGATTCAACGTATTTGCTACATATCAACAGTATGGTTACCGTGCAATCCAATCCTTTAAATATCTATTAACTCATAAAGGTTTGAAGCATAGAAATGATGTCAACTTCAAGTATAAGTTACCTTGATAAATTAAGATTTGATTATCAGACAAATCGACCAAACGAGAACTAACTTGATTCTACTATAGGCACAAATTTAAAGTCATTGTCTCTTACTGAATCTCTGACCTAGATAATTTCTGTTTATCTAGGGGTGATGAATCCTTTGTTGATCCACCATAGCCATAGTGTACTTCTCAATGTTGTTAATCACTACCATACTAATAACCCTAAATAGGATTACATTTGGCTACTATTAAACTACATCGATATTTACACACGGCATTCTGGTGATCTCAAACCTAAGGACCACATGCACCACCATCTGTTATAGGATGTATTCCATAGACATTGGGGTTATCATCTACATGGAGTCCTTTATATGGGCTAGTCAAGTGGACTCATGAATAACAAGCACCCATGCATTGCACCAAGTTGTCACCAAACAGCCTTGACATGCGAGATTTGTCACTACTTTTTGATAAGGTCATTCAACGCTGTGATAGCCTTGCCGTATTATGTATGCCCTAAGTCAGGATAATATAGAGTTGCAGATGTTTCTAGAATGGCCACCATATGTGATCATAGGGATTTCACAATCAAGACTTATCACTGCTTGATTCCTTCTCATGGTTCAACCACTTTAAAGACATATATTAACACATACATATGGAATATGATTTATATAATATAATTGATGCCTTCTATTAATAGAATAACATGATTCATTGAGTTAATATACAACAATATGATTGGCTTTGGGGCACCTATTCTAATACAAATTACATCAATAATTATACATGGCGCTCTGGTGATCTTAAGTCCAAGGATCACATGTACCACCATCTATTAGAGGATATATTCCACAAACATTAGGGTTACCATCTTGTGTGGAATGCTCTGGTGGGTCAGTGCATTGAACTTGTCATTAATAAGCACCCATGCGTCACACCAAGTTTTCACCTAACAACCTTGACATGTGAGAACTGCCACAATCTTTTGGTAAGGTCATTCAACGCTATGATATCTTTACCGCATAATTTGTGCCCTTGGTTAGATTAATACTAGGGTTACAGACAGTTCTAAAATGGCCACCATATGTGATCATAGGGTTCTCACAATTAAGATTTGAAACAATTAGTTCCCTCGTCACAATTCAACATTTCTAAGGACACACACACACACACACACACACACACACACACATATATATATATATGAATGCTATGATATAGAATCTATGCTTTTATTGATATTCAATATAATATTACAAGAATATAATATTACTGGCTCTAGTGCACCTACCCTAACAAGAACTTCTCTAAGTCAACCCCGAAGGCACACTTCAAAGGTTAACTTCATCTAGTATCTCCTCAGGATACGAAACATTTTCGTGAGGTGCCTCACGTGATCTTCTGCCTTTTTTTACTTTAGCAACATGTCATCAATATATACTTCCATCATCTCTCTAATGAGGTTGGTGAACATCTTATTTACCAGTGCTGATAAGTCGCTCCTACGTTCTTCGGACCGAAGGGCATAACTTTGTAATAGTAAAGGCCCCTGTCTATAATAAGTGAGGTGTGTAGCTCATCGGGATCGTACATCGAGATTTGGTTGTATCCCAAGAAGGCATCCATGAAGCTGAGTAAAGCGTTCCCCGTGGTCAATTCTACTAGCTAATCGATCCGAGGAAGGAGGAAGTTATCCTTGGGGCACGTTTTATTGAGGTCTATGAAATTGATGCATGTTCTCCACTTGCCATTTGAATTTTTAACGGGCACGGGGTTGGTGAGCCACTCTAGGCACTTGACTTCCCTAATGAACTTTATTCCGAGGAGCTTGTCAACCTCTTCTTTGAGCACCTAGACCATTGCATGTCCATCGCCGTTCTTTTTTGACGAATTGGTCGAGTTTTGGGATCAAGTTTGAGGTGATGACACATGACCCTAAAATCTATCTCGGCCATGTCAACGTGTTCCCAAGCAAAAATGTCATGGTTTTCCTTCAAGAAGGCGATCATTTAATCATGCATTTCTCCTTCGAGATTATTCCCGAAGGCTCATCTTTGTGCATGTGTGGGTCGAGGGGGGAATTGTGGGTCCATGGGGACCTCACGCAGTTCCTTGACCGAGCCAATGAGAGGCTCATCTTTATGCATGCGTGGGTTGAGGGAGTCTTTGGTCAGTTCAAGTAGAGACATAGAGTCTATGGCCATTGCGATCAAGAGATGTTTATCACCGCTAAACGTGTAAACCATCAGTAGCAATGGCGGCCAATACTGAAATAAGTTTGGATCAGGGAATTCAAGAGTGACCCCAAAATGTTGATGCGAATTTTTTTATTGACTAGAATTCCAAAACATGAACGTGCATCAACCAAAGGTACTCTATTGACCCAGGTGGGAACCAAACAAAATGGGTGCATGATTCAAGGGAATTAGCAAAGGTGACTCGACTCATACATGACGGTAGTTGAGGAGACGGTGGGTCTCTCGAAATATAATGTGAGAACTGTTAGTAATTGATGTACCATATGCAGCAGAAAAACAAAAATTCAATCGATAAATCAATTACCTTTCTTTGCCAAGATCCGAGTATAAATTATTCTGTTTACATGTTTATAAACAAAATCTATATAAAGTATTCCATTCAAGGATTGGAATACTTACATACGTTTGGAGCCTCCTCCTAATATCTCTGACTTCGGACAAGAACACTGTTCACTGTCCACTGTTTGCGTGATTTTTAGCCAATCGATCCAAAGTAAGATCACACTCACGGAAGTCCACACGAAGATAATCCTCAGAACCCTAGATTATTTTGCTAGAACAATCAAGGGCTTCAAGAATCAAGGAAGAAGAACGAGAAAAGTTTTCTTCTTGACAGAGAGAGAGAGAGAGAGAGAGAGATAGGGTGGCTAAGGTTTTTTTAATTGAATGAATAATTCCCATATATTTTAATTTTAAGTTGCACTTATATAGTGCAACAATTAAAACCCTATTCCACTTAGGGTTAGTCATGGGCTCCAACCCTAGTTTACCCTTGCAACCAAACACACCCTTCATGGTATTTTAATTAATTAATTATTATTATAATTAAAATCAATTAATATATAATAATATATTAATATTTAAGTAATACTAATAATTCACTTAAATATATACAGAGATATATTTAAATATAATCTCACTAATTTAATTTTAATATTAAAATTAAATACAGGCAACAACCTCAGCAAATTTAATTGTACTGTGAGATTACCAAAATACCCTTTCATCCTAAAAGGCGAAAATACCCTTCTCACAAATTGATTCTTAAATTATCTTCTAAGTGTGTGTCCCGTAGGCTCCTCATCATATCGACAATGTGTAGTATCGCGATTAACACCAATTAATCGTCTCACTACACATAGACCAAGACCAAGACCAGGATTGGCCCCTAGCAAGCCATCATGGCCACCCAATAGATTCGGATTCAGTGAAACCGCAGCCTATCAACGATATGGTTACCATGCAATCAAAACCTTTCATCAACTATTATCTCATCGAGATTGAGGTACAGAAATAGTGTCAACCTTAGATATCCTCGACATGTTTGTATTCAGTTACTCGACCAATAACAGGAATATTAAATTGGATTAAGCATCAATTCAATCCCATTGTGGCCATAGATTTAGTGTCATTGCCATTTACTGAATTACCCAATGAGATAACTTCTCCCGTACCTAGGAGTGATGAATCCTTTGTCGATCCACCATAGTCTCGATACACTTCTCAATGTAGTCAATCACTACCATATTGATAGCTCTAAATAGAACTATGTTGAGCTAGTGTCAAACTACACCAATTGGTGCACAAGGCGCTTCAATGATCTCAAGTCTAAGGATCACATGCACCACCATCTATTAAAGGATTTATTCCATAGACACTGGGGTTACCATCCATATGGAATCCTCTGGTGGGTCTATCCAATGAACTTGCCTCTAGCAAGCACCCATACGTTGCACCAGGTTGTTGATAAACAACCTTGACAAGTGAGATCAGTCACTGCTTTTTGAAAGGGTCGTTCAACACTATGATAACCTTACCATATTATCTATGTCTTTGGTCAAAATAATACTAGGGCTACGGACGTTTCTAGAATGGCCATCATATGTGATCATAGGGTTCTCACTATCAAGATTTGAAACACTTGATACTCTCATCACGGTTCTATCATCCTAAGGACATATATCATTGCATACACGATATAAAAGAATATGCCTTTTATTGATAAATAAACATTTATTACACAATCAATTTTACAATAATTGATTGGCTCTAAGGCACCTACTCTAACAATCTCCCACTTGCACTATAGCTAATCATTCATGTATTTAATACCGAATGACCTTAAGTGTTTTTCATGCTTCTGCTGTGACAGAGGCTTCGTCAGTGGATCGGCAAGATTGTCATCAGTATGCACTTTACTGATCAGTACATCTTTCCTCTCAAACATTTCTCTGATGAGATGAAAACGTCTGAGTATGTGTTTGGACTTCTGGTGAGACCGTGGTTCCTTTGCTTGAGCAATTGCTCCATTGTTGTCACAATAGACATCTATCAGATCAATAATCATAGAAACCACACCAAGCTCGATGACGAACTTCTTAATCCAGACTGCCTTATTTGCCGTATCGGATAATGTAACATACTCAGCCTCTACTGTAGAGTCTGCTACAGTGCTTTGCTTGGAGCTCTTCCAGGTCAATACACCCCCATTGAGAAAAAATACAAACCCTAATTACGATTGATAATCATCTTTATCCATTTGGAAACTAGCATCACTGTATCCTTCTACGGTGAGCTCATCTTCCCCTCCATAAACCAAGAACATGTCCTTAGTCCTCTTTAGGTACTTAAGGATGTTCTTGACAACTATCCAGTGACACTCACCTGGATCTGATTGATATCTACTACAAGTGCTTAACACACATAAGACATTAATCCGAGTATATAACATGGCATACATGATGGATCCATGCTGATGCATATGGGATCCTCTTCATTCTATCTCTCTCATCGTGTGTTTTAGGACACATATCCTTAGAGAGATAAACACCATATGACATCGGAAGAAATCCCTTCTTGGATTCTTCCATACTGAATCTCTTCAGTACCTTGTTAATGTATGTACTCTGACTTAGGCCAAGCAACCTACGTGATCTATCTCAGTAGGTCTTTATTCCGAGGATGTAGGTTGCTTCTCCTAAGTCTTTCATGGAGAAGCACTTGGATAACCAAGTCTTTACCAACTGCAAGTTCGATATATCATTCCCGATTAGAAGTATGTCATCGACATACAACACTAGGAATGCCACTACGCTCCCACTCACTTTCTTGTAAACACAAGGCTCATCTTCATTCTTGATAAAATCCAATTCTTTTACGGCTTCATCAAAACGAATGTTTCAGCTCCTTAAAGCTTGCTTGAGTCCATAAATGGATCTCTGCAACTTGCATACCTTCTCAGCTTGCCCATTAAGAACAAACCATCAGGTTGTGTCATATACACATCCTCTTCAAGGTTTTCGTTCAGGAAAGCCGTTTTGACATCTATTTGCCAAATCTCATATTCATGATATGCAGCAATCGCAAGCATAATCCGGATGGATTTAATCATGGAAACCGACGAAAAGGTTTCCTCATAGTGAATACCATGAATTTGTTTGAAAACTTTGGCAACTAGTTGTGCTTTATAAGTGTGCACCTTGCCATCCATGTCAATCTTCTTCTTGAAGACCCATTTACACCCTATGGGTTTTACCCTTTCAGGTGGTTCCACCAGAGACCATACTTGGTTCTGGTACATGTAGTCCATCTCAGATTTCATGGCTTTAAGCCATTTAGTGGAATTTGGATCCGATATAGCGTCTTTGTAGGTTCTGGGTTCATCGTCTTGGTAGACATGTCACCATGTTGAGTCATGAGATAACTGTATCTCCCAGGCTCATGGCTTACTCTTCCAGATCTACGTAGCTCATGTGCTACTTGAGGTGGTTCATTTTGATCCACAAGTTGTGGAGTAACCTCCTCTTGATGCTCAACCACTGCTTGTGGAACATCTTCTTGTCCTTCGTCTAGTATATCTTGCGGCTCTAGAACTTCATCAAGTTCTACTTTTCTCCCACTAGTACTTCTTAGAAAAAATTCCTTTTCTAGGAAGACACCAGTACGAGCAACAAAAATTTTGTGCTCTTCTGGATGGTAGAAATAGTATCATTTGGTCTCTTCATGATACCCCACAAATATACATTTGTATGATTTTGGGCCCAGCTCGTTCGAAGTCAATTTCTTGACATAAGCTTCGCAACCCGAAATCCTTTGATAAGACAAATTGGGCTTTCGCCCATTCCATAGTTCAAAATGTGAGTTGCAGTCTCTAGGGCATAACCCCAGAATGATGCAAATGAATCACTAAAACTCATCATGGACCTAACCATGTCAAGTAAGGTCTTATTCCTCCTTTCAGACACTCCATTGTGTTGGGGTGTATATGGAGGGGTGAGTTGTGATATTATCCCACATTCCTTCATGTATTCAAAAACCTTGAGCTTAAGTATTCACCTCCTCGATCCGACCAAAGAGCTTTAATACTTTTTCCCAATAGATTCTATACTTCATTCCTGAATTCTTTGAACTTAGACACTCCATTGTGTTGGGGTGTATATAGAGGGGTGAGTTGTGATATTATCCCACATTCCTTCATGTATTCAAAAACCCTAAGCTTAAGTATTCACCTCCTCGATCCGACCAAAGAGCTTTAATACTTTTTCCCAATAGATTCTATACTTCATTCCTGAATTCTTTGAACTTAGACACTCCATTGTGTTGGGGTGTATATAGAGGGGTGAGTTGTGATATTATCCCACATTCCTTCATGTATTCAAAAACCCTAAGCTTAAGTATTCACCTCCTCGATCCGACCAAAGAGCTTTAATACTTTTTCCCAATAGATTCTATACTTCATTCCTGAATTCTTTGAACTTATCAAAGGCTTCAGATTTATGTCTCATGAGGTAGACATAACCATATCTACTGAAATCATTAGTAAATGTGATGAAGTAGGAATATCCACCTTTGGCTTCAACTGTTAGTAGACCACATACATCACTATGGATGATGCCTAACAGTTCAATAGCCCTTTCATTTTGTCCTGTGAAAGGTGACTTGGCCATCTTGCCTAAAAGGCATGACTCGCATACCTCAAATGACTGGAAGTCAAAAGGGTCCAAAACTCCATCCCTTTGATTAACATGACCCAATCTACAATGCCAGAGGTATGTATGGTTTTGTTCGCTATGTTTAGATTTTTTAGTTTCAACATTGAGAATATCCTTACTGTTCAAATCAAGAACATATAATCCGTTATATAACCTTGCAATTCCAAATAGAATACCATTCAAACTAAAGGACAACAATCCATGAGAAATCTCAAAACGATATCCTATATTATCCAAAACGGATACTGAAATAATGTTTCTAGAAATCGTAGGTACAAAATAACAGTATTTGAGTTCTAATAATAAGCCCGAAGGCAAAGACAAACAATAAGTCCCTACAGCTAATGCAGCCACATGTGCTCCATTTCCAACTCATATGTCCACTTCTCCCTTGGCGAGCAACCTACTATGCCTTAGTCCTTACACATCAATACAAATGTGAGTACCACATCCTGTGTCAATGACCCAAGATATTGAAGGAGAGAAGTTAATCTCAATCATAAACATACCTGAAGTAAAAGCATCTGACTTCTTCTTGTTTGTGAGGAAAACCTTGTAGTGCTTCCTCCAATGGCCGGGCTTGCCACAATAGAAGTAGATTACCTTCCCACATTTCCCAATGCCACCTGCAGGCTTGAGAGCATCCTGTCCTTTAGGCTTGGGCTTGGGATTGGCCTTGGCCTTGGCCTTTCCCTTGCCCTTACCCTTTCCTTTACTAGCAACTACCAGTAAAACAGGCTTGGACTTCTTCAAGTCTTGCTTTGCAGTCCTTAGCATGTTCAAGAGCTCCAACAGGGTTTTCACCATAGCATTCATATTGAAAATTATTATGAATGGTGCATAAAAGTCAGGCTACGGTTACAGAATTAAATCCACTTGTAATTCTGCATCCAACTCAAACCCCAAAGTCTCAAGCCTCTCTACGTGTTCAATCATTTTGAGCACATGAGGGCCAACTTGGGTCCCTTGGTCAAGCGACTTCTAAACAATGCTTTTGACACCTTGTACCTCTCATGTCGAGCATTCCCTTCGTAAAGCTCCTTGAGGTGTAGAATTATGGTAGCAGCGTCCATATTCTCATGCTGCTTTTGTAGCACTGGTGTCATCGATGCTAACATCAAGCATTGAACATCGTCAACATCATCAAGTGACTTTTGATAAGTATCATTTACTTCCTGATTGGCATCAGGATCAGGCTCAGCCATGTATGGATTATCAAGGATATACTATTTCTTTTTGGATTTAAGTATAATCCGAAGATTACAATACCAATTCGAGAAATTGGATCCATCCAACCTGTTTTCTTTCTCGATTATCAGTTGCAAGTTCATAATGCTCATTTTTAAGTGAATCTACAATTCAGAAAAGTAAAGTCAATATAATGTTTATTATTTCTTAATATGATCTTTTATTAAAAAACACTCCCACTATTTTCCTCAAGCCAATAGCCCTCACTATTAACTCGGGAAAGCCCGTTGGCTCTCCTAGTGGACTGAGATCCCATCTAGCCCATTTCAAACCTTCGCTATGGCGAACAAGCCAAAATGGGTTGATTAGGTAGGCCAACAAACTTAATCCACACCAGTTGATAGCTCCTACTACCAACCTCAAATGTGAAGTAAGCCAACAAGCCAATCACACAATCCAACGGCCTAGCCTTTTTCTTTAAGTGTGATTCTCAGTATCAATAGAGTGGACACTACATGTCGCCATGTACACTCAACATGTGTACTTCTCTACTATGTCTATGACATGTTTATCAAACTTCGCTATGGCGAACAAGAAAAACTGTCATTTTAAGTCAACCCATCATCATTAAGGAAAACTCCAATGAATTTTAACCTCCCACTAGTAGAAGTGTACCCTTCGCTGTGGCATACGTGACTTAATATATCTTATTTGAGGTTTTTTATTTAATGTCTCATCAGCTTATTATTTTTGTTAGAATGTCATTGTTTGGCATGTTATTGAACATTCAACCTTAGCATGCATTCTAAACAAAATAAAACGTGCCGATACATGGTCCACCAAAACCGATTTCCTCGAGCCTAGAGGAATCGGTGGGTCAACCTAGGGTTTAAAAATAAATCTTGGATCATCAAGTTATTCCTCTTCATAGCTACTTCGTTTCTTCTTCACAATCATTACAAATAATTTTATAATAAAAAACCTATTTTAATTTACATCAATAAAATATAAACCTTGCGTTACATACAAGGGGAGTGAGATGAGGAGAAGAAATACATGGAGATTTAAGAGAGAGAGGCAACACATGCATGTCCTATTTGTTTATAAAAATTACAAACAAACCCAATAAACAATAAACAATATGTCTAAGGCTCATGTACCAGGCACCATGCAATTATCAAACAAGAAAATTTCATTCATTCAAAAACAAATCAATTTGTGAATTGGGTGGGTTGAATTATCAAGTTACCACCTTAAACGTGCAGAATGAATATTGGCTTTAAAGGTTCAAAAAATTGTAATTTAGCCCCTGTATGAAAAACGAAACAGTAGGTTTCTTGCCGTGGCGAAGTTCATGCACACATGGTCATTGCGGCGAAGTTTTATTTTTCTGCGACGACCGTGAACTTCCAGAAAACACAAATCATTCCAGAGAGTTTTATGTCGCGGCAAAGTTTATTTTGCCGTGGCGAAGGTTTATTTCACCGCGGCTAGATTCACTTTTTGCATCTTGCTACGGCGAAGTGTTATTTCACCACAGCTAACGCCGCAAAACATTGAATCAGGCACAGCAATGTCTTTTGCAATTTTTCACATAATGACATAGATCCAAAACAAATTGAATGCTTAAACATTCGACGAGGACACCGACCAACCAATACACATTCAATCAACACATTATTTAATCAATTGATTAATTAAGACATTCAACATACAAAATTTTTCCATATTTAAAAAAAAAACACTTTAAATCATGCAGTAACATGTTATCAAACATCAATTAAACAATATAATCTAATACCCGAGGCTTTAATACCACTGTTAGTAATTGATGTACCTTACGCAGCTAAAAACAAAAATTCAATTGATAAATCAATTACCTTTCTTTGCCAAGATCCGAGTATAAATTATACCGTTTACATGTTTATAAACAAAATCTGTATAAAGTATATCCATTCAAGAATTAGAATACTTACGTACGTTTAGAGGCTCCTCTGAATATCTCTGACTTCGGACAAGAACACTATTCACTTTCCACTGTTCTCCGTCTACTGTTCACTGTCCACTGTTCACGTGATTTTTCGCCAATCAATCATAAGTAGGATCGCACTCACGGAAGTCCACACAAAGATAATCCGCAGAACCCTTGATTATTTTGCTAGAACAATCAAGGGCTTCAAGAATCAAGGAAGAAGAACAAGAAAAGTTTTCTTCTTGAGAGAGAGAGAGATTGGGTGGCTAGGGTTTTTTTAATTGAATGAATAATTCCCATATGTTTTAATTTTAAGTTTCATTTATATAGTGCAACAATTAAAACCCTATTCTACTTAGGAATAGTCATGGGCTCCAACCCTAGTTTACCCTTGTAACCAAACACACCCTTTATGGTATTTTAATTAATTAATTATTATTATAATTAAAATCAATTAATATATAATAATATATTAATATTAAATTAATAATAATAATTCACTTACATATATACAAAGATATATTTAAATATAATCTCACTAATTTAATTTTAATATTAAAATTAAATACAGGCAACAACCTCAGCAAATTTAATTGCACTGTGAGATTACCAAAACACCCTTTCATCCTAAAAGATGAAAAATACCCTTCTCACAAATTGATTCTTAAATTATCTTCTAAGTGTGTGACCCGTAGGCTCCTCATCATATTAGCAGTGTGTAGTATCACGATTAACACCAGTTAATCATCTCACTACACACAGACCAAGATTGGCCCCTAGCAAGCCATCATGGCCACCCGATAGATTTGGATTCAGCAAAGCCTCAGCCTGTCAACGATATGGTTACCGTGCAATCAAAACCTTTCATCAACTGTTACCTCATTGAGACTGAGGTACATAAATAGTGTCAACCTCAGATATCCTCGACATGTTTGTATTCAGTTACTGGACCAATGATAGAAATATTAAATTGGATTGAGCATAAACTCAATCCCACTATGGCCACAGATTTAGTGTCATTGCCATTTACTAAATTACCCAATGAGATAACTTCTCCCATACCAGGAGTGATGAATCCTTTGTCGATCCACCATAGTCTCGATACACTTTTCAATGTAGCCAATCACTATCGTATTGATAGCTCTAAATAAAACTACATTGGGCTAGTGTCAAACTACACCAATTGGTGCACAAGGCGCTCCGGTGATCTCAAGTCTAAGGATCACATGCACCACCATCTGTTAGAGGATTTATTCCATAGACACTGGGGTTACCATCCATATGGAATCCTCTGGTGGGTCTGTCCAATGAACTTGCCTCTAGCAAGCACCCATGTTTTGCATCAGGTTGTCAGGAAACAACCTTGACAAGTGAGATCAATCACTGCCTTTCGACAGGGTCGTTCAACACTATGATATCCTTTTGTATTATCTATGTCCTTGGTTAGAATAATATTAGGGCTACGGACGTTTCTAGAATGGCCACCTTATGTGACCATAGGGTTCTTCCTATCAAGATTTGAAACACTTGATACCCTCGTCACGGTCCTACCATCCTAAGGACATATATCATTACATACACGATATAGAAGAATATGCCTTTTATTGGATAAATAAACATTTATTACATAGTCAATTTTACAATAATTGATTGGCTCTACGGCACCTACTCTAACAAGAACTGAGCGTTTTTAAAGTGGTTTGACTAAAGAACAAACAAGGCCTACATCCACTAACATATTATTCAAGTGTATGTATCATCTAGGGTACAAAGAGTGGGTTTTCTTTCCCTTACGGAAGACAAGGAGTTTTTTTGTCAGTCTTCCTTTCTCTTGGAGTTAGGGCTTGAGCTGAGAAAAATGGATTGGATCCCCCTTCTCTTGGCCATTCTTTTCTATTTATATGGACACATAGGAGTGTCCTGATACCAGTTGCGTCAGCTAGGTTGTCATATGACGTATGGCAACTGACAACTCACATGCCCCAACGCGGTAGGGAATGATGGGTTCCCTTTGACAGTAGGCACCTTTACAAGTTTCCTTTTAGCTTGGCTGCATGAAAGGTGCATGGAGTTTGCTTGGCTGCGTGCCGTCGATATTGGCATGCAACTTATATGTGGTAAGGTGACTTAGCCAAACGAAAAGATATTTTTGCATGGTGGTCCCCCTTTCTTGCCTCGCCAAATGTTGTGCTCACATATGCTTGCTGATCGTTCGTGCTCTCCTTGGTTCATCCTTTCCCCTAGGTTTGGTACCTACTTCGAGCAAAAGTGTTTTTTGGGCTTTCATAATTAGTCCCGAGCTAGAGATTTTTATCACACAACAAAAATAATTTCTTATGTATCTCCTTTGAAACTTGAAAGTATATTAATTCAATAATTCAAATTAAAATTTTCTTAATTTAAATATGTAATAAAAAAAACAAAAACAAAAAAATTAATATGATACTCTTGAATCTATGCTATTAATGAATATTTCACAATTAATAAAATTGGCAACAACAAATGCACACAAAATTTGTTCAAACTCCATGAACCAATCCATTTATAAATAATGAGATGCCCTTTTTTCAATATTTTTTGGTTGCCATGTATCTTCTAATGCCTACATTTTGTTAACATGATTAGAGTCCTAAATTTTATTATATACATACATACATACATACATATATTATATATATCTATATATATATAGATATATTATAATATATATATATATATATTATGTAGGTATAAACACACACAACACCACACACACATATGTGCGTGTGTGTGTGTGTGAAATTAAAATAAAAGTTAAACAATGCTTCAAAGGATTGACAATAAAAATTTTTGAAACAAGTTGATCAAGATTATTTATGAGTCGTTAAGGATTGAACATAGCTGGAGACTTAAAGAAAGAAACAAAATCTTATGTTAAAACAAATAAAGTTAAGTGAAAGAGTATAAAATAAATAACTAAGAATTTATTGTTCAACCTATCGTGATATACTACGTTGTCAATGACATATAATGATATTTTCATTCATGTATTATGTTCATAAAATCTTATTTTATAAGTATATTAGTCTTTTACCATTGAGTTGTTTCCCTTTCCCAACCTAGCTTTGCTGAATATATAGTTAGTACACTTTAACTACCTAAACTACAAATGCTTACCCAAAATACATATTTCGATCATTAAAAGTAATGGTAGAAGGGCAAAATGGTCATTTTGACTCCTTTCTCAGTACACTTTCTCACCTAAAATAACTTTCCCACTCATCTCTCCAACACGAAAAAAAAAAAAAAGAAAAAAAAAAATTTCATTAGTTGACGAACGGCCATGATGGTCAAGCTAAATGTTGGCCTTGCCTTGCACGATACGACTTGGCCAAGATCTTGCTAGAGATTTTGTTAAATTGTGATTTTAATGCAAAGATTAGAAATTTTGGTCTTTCATTTAAAACTGAAACTCTCATAGGTAGGGACATAGCCATAAATAAAACTTAGGGGGGTCAACGTCGGAAGAACAATACAATTTTAAATTAAAATGGGCACAAATTTTGCATTTATAAAATTCTCATTAACCAATACATTTATAATTGTCCTCGACATCTTTTGAAAGTATTGTATATTGACTTCATTATCAATACTATCAAATACATCTTTCGCTATATACACAACTAAGCTATCATTCAACCATTGATCACTCATTCTATTTTGCAAACGATTTTTCACAAAATTCATTGTCGAAAATGCTCTCTCTACACTAGCAGTTGCAACGGGTCGAATCAATGCTAATTTCATCAACAAATAAACTAATGGAAACACTCTATCCTTCTTCGTTTCAACCATCATTTTTGCAAGATCTTCAATCCCTTTCAATCCCATAAATTTGATATTAGAGTGCATATCCAAAATGTAAACATCAAGTTGAGAATCAAGTGCCATGAGTTCTAAGTCAGAAAAAACTTCTAGATAAAGTTTGGCAGGTGCATCAATTTTTGTTTATCAAAAGCAACAAACGATTCATTTGGACATAAAATGCCAAACAAATAAGCAATTCAGTGTATACCTCATTGAAATGATTATTCAACTCTTGAAGCTGCATATCTAGGACATTATAAAATAATTCAATATGGTAACGATGCACGTTTGTGATGCATTGAGCCTTACGTTGCAATCACCCTTGAATAAAAAACTTATCATCCATATTAGGAACATCAATGTCATCATTGGCACACACACCAAAAAAAAAAAAAAAAAACTTTGCTTAATAAAGTCTCCTATCCACTATCCCTCGTCAATTGTAAGGCTTGCTTATATGCTTCAACCAAATTCATAGCATTTACAAGATCTTGATCTTTTCTTTGTAGAGCTTGAGAAAATTCATTTGTAAAGTCAAGTATACCTTCCATCAAAAATAGACAAAACGCAAAGTCAAATGATTGCGTCAATTTCAATAGGTTTTTTGCATGAAATTTTTACTCTGAGTTTGACCCATCTTTTGCCACAATTTCAAAAACATCGGTAATGGATGAAAATATCAAGGTTATGCTCATTAACATACCATAATGCGAGCCCCAATGCTTATCACTGGCATGTTGCAAATTCACCACTAGAAAGAGCTTCAATAACTTTACAAGCTTACTTATCTCTAAGAATATCACAATGCTTTGATGAAGCACTGACAATATTAACCACAATCTCCATGATATTAAAAAGATCATTAACATCATCATGGTTCTTTGCTAAAGCCACAAGGGCCAACTAAAGTTAATGGGCAAAACAATGAATATAATAAGCACATATATTCTCTTTCAAAACCATTGTCTTCAAACCATTAAATGCTCCTTTCATATTACTAGCTCCATCATAACCTTGTCCTTGCAGTCTAGAAAAACTCAACCCGTGCCTTGAAAATAAATTATCAAGTGTTGCCTTGAGTGAGAAAGTTGTGGTACTGGTAACGTGTTCAAAACCTAGAAAACACTCCTTAACAAATCCATTCTTGTTAACATAACATAAGAAAATAGATATTTGTTCCTTCCTAGAGGTATCACGAGATTCATCAATCATTATAACGAATAATGAGTCTCCTAAATCTCTAATGATAGCACTTACGGTTTCATTTGAAGCAGCATTTACATTATTTTTTAATCTCAAGTGATTTTAATTTGAGATTATTAGGAGCATTCTTGAAAGCAACAATATTGTAATCTTCATTATGATTACCAAGAAATTGTAGAAGCTCAAGAAAATTCCCTTGGTGTCTTGAATCATAGGGTTCATCATTACCACATAATGCAAGTCCTTGCCTTAGAAGAAAATGAATATAGTAAACTATAGCATTTAAACGAGTTCGATATTCAGTTTGTGCTTGAGAAGAGTGTCGATCAAAAAATGTTTGAATATGTCGGTCTTGATTCAATAATGATTCACACATTCTTCGAGCTTGGTTATGAGCACTATTAGAACCTCCAATTTGAACATTCAATTTTTCTTTCTTTTTCCAATTTGAAAACCCTTGACCAACAAAGCGATCGTCACTCCCTTTATCACCATTTGGCTTAATAAGCTAGCAATAAAGACAAAATGCAGCATCTTTCGCTACACTATATTCCAACCATTGTTCAAATTCACTAAATAAAAAAACAACACATTGTCTTGAAAATCCACCAAAATTCCTAGAAGGAAACTCATGGCCCTTAGGTTGAAAAGGACCCCTTTCTAAATATATTCTTCGGATTTGATCTTGAATATTAGGAGCATAATATAAAATTCAGGGTCTTAAGCCTAAATCCATAGGAAGATCTCGCAAATTAACATCCATACCTTTACTTGAACCACCAATATTTTCCTCTTGTTCAAATGATGAGATCATTGTTGACTTTTTTTTTTAAAAATATCTCTCCATACTATTTCAAAACAACAATATATTATTGCTTAATAGAGAAAATTGCAACAAAAAAAGCTATGTACTCAATATATGTATACAATAATTATTATTAATATCAGTGAAATCACAACTACTATAAAAATTTATAAAGCTAACAAGTTAAAGTATTCTAACAACACATACACATCAGATGTATATCTCTTTCTTTTTCTAATTTTTGAATACTTTAACAAAAATTAAATTAAAGTACTAGAAATTTAATTGAAATAGATCTTAATGTAATATTTTTTTTAAAGTAGATCTTACATTACATACATTGGCTAAAATTGAATTGATATGTGTAGAAAATCTATTCAAATAACCAAACATTTGCACAATTAAATCATAACACTTGTACAACAACAAAGTTAACTCCCATTTGAGTCAAACACTTTTCTATAACAAATATAAAAATGGGTAAAACAATGTGGTCCCAAGAACCCATCTTCTCCATTAAAAAAAATAAAAAAATAAAAAATAAAAAATAAAAAAAAACACAATATCGGCCAATATGGGTAAAATAATGTGATCCCAAGGCCAACTCCAAAATCCATTTGAATCAAACACTTTTATATAACAAAGATAAAAATGGGTAAAACAATGTGGTCCCAAGTATTGGGATTTAATTGAATGAAGGATGGAAATAGGAAACAAAAATTTTATTTGAAACTCATAAACCTTGATCACATATCAATGTTAAAAAACCCATTCAAAACAAACATATACATAAGATTAAAGAAACATTTTAATCAAACATTTGATTGAGGCTCCTTCGGGTGTCATAGCAAAATGTTCCCACTTAAAGATGAGAAGTGCACAAAGAGAAATCCACACAAAGACAAAAATCCCACACGATCAATTTGCTAGTTTTGTTCAAGAGGTTCAAAGAAGAAAAAGGGTAAAATTTTCTCTCTACAACTTTTAGTCTTGGGTGGCAAGGTTGAATTGAAAAGATTTTAGGGTTAAGTGCCTTTTTATAGGCAAACCCTAACCCTAATTACCTTTGAGCAATTACAAGAGTTCCTCCAAAAATATCTAACTTAATTAGACTTTACTTAGTGTCCAAGAAAAAGTAGATTAGGTATTTTATTATTATTGGTTTAATAGTACAATAATAATTCACAATTTAAAATGCATATACACCAATATATTAATTTAAATAGTGATAATTTATTCAATATATACGCCAATATATATGTTTGAATAAATATGTAATCTTACAAATTCAAACCAATATTTAAATTGGACATTGGCGACAACCTTTCAGGTGACAACCTTCCAGCAAATTTAACTACACCGCAAGAATTACCAAAATACCCTTCGTCCCAAAATGATGAAATTGCCCTTATTCCAAATCTTCTTTTGATTTATCTTTTAAGTGTCTGACCCATAGCTCCTTATCATATTAGCAGTGGGTAATATCACAATTGACACTCAACTAATTGTCTCATTACACGCAAACCAAGATTGACTTCTAGCTAGGCATCATGGCCACCTGATAGATTCAGATTCAACATATCAACTGCTAGTCAACGATATGATTACTATGCAATCGAATCCTTTCATCAACTATTATCTCATCAAGGTTTGAAGTACAGAAATAATGTCAACTTCAAATATATTGCCCTGACCTGTTTGTACTTGGTAATTCAAACTAACGACTTAACCGAACTTGAACACTAACTCAATTCCACTATGGCCACAGTTTTACGATCGTTGTCATTTACTGAATTACTCAGTGAGATAATTTCTACTATACCCAAGAGTGATGAATCCTGTGTCGATCCACTATAGCCATGATGTACTTCTTGAAGTAGCCAATCACTTCCATTCTGATAGCCCTCAATGGGACTACATTAGGTAAGAGTCAAACTACACCTATATTTACTTACGACACTATGGTGATCTCAAGTCTAAAGATCATATGCACCACCATCCGTTAGAGGATGTATTCTATAGACATTGGGGTTACAATCTATATGGAATCCTCTAGAGGGTTAGTTCAATGAACTTGCGAACCGCAACCACCCATGCATTGCACCAAGTTGTCACCAAACAACCTTAACATGCAAGATTTGTTACTATCTTTCAATAGGGTCATTCAATGCAACGATAGCCTTACCATATTATCTACGCCCTTAATTCAGGATAATATTTTGGCTAGTTTTTAGATTGGCCACCAAATGTGCTCGTAGGGATCTCACAATCAAGATGTATCACTACTTGATTTCCTCATAACGGTTCTACCATTCTAACGACATATATTATATATGAAATACGATTTACATAACATAGAGTTGCCTTTTATTAATATTAACATGTTTTAGAGGTAGCTTTGCAATATCTAAGAATTCATATCAACATCTAAAAATTCATTTCATAATTAGAGGTAGCTTTGCAATATTTATTCATCTTAATTTATCATGAAAATCGTTATATATTATGTACATAAATTTATTTTCCTCTAACATTTATAGATGAAGCTTGGAAAAAGATTTTTAGAAGCATTTGGAGAAAAAAAAAAACAAAAAGAAAATCTTATATCAAAATGAATAGTTTCGATAAAAGTAGATCTAGCTGTAGTAAGAAAGTTACTGTTCCGTTTTGCTTTTCTGTTTTTCACACAGGGGCCAAATTATAGTTTTTGAACCTATAAAGCCAATAATAATTTTGCACATATAAGAAGGGTAATTTAATAATTCCACCTACCCTAATTCAAAATGTTAGTTTTGGATGTATGCAATGTCCTTGTTTGAAATTGCATGGTGCCCGGTACATGAGCCTTAGACCTTTGGTTTGTTTTTGAAATTTTGGGTTTGCTTGTAAAGTTTTAAATAAATAGGACCTGCACGTTTTGCCTCTCTCTATAAATTCTCTATGCGTTTCTTCTTCTCATCTTACTCCCCTCGTATGTAACACGAGGTTTCTATTTTTGTCGATGTAAATTAGAATAGGATTTTTTATTATAAAAATACTTTGTAATGATCGTGAAGAAGAAACGAAAGAGCTATAAAGAGGAATAACTTGAAGACCCAAAATTTACTTCTAAACCCTTAGGTTGACCCACCGATTCCTCTGGGCTCGAGGCAATCGATTTTAGTGGGCCATGTACCAGCATGTTTTATTTTGTTTAGAATGCATGCTAAGGTTGAATGTTCAATAACTTGCCGAACAATGACATTCTAACAAAGATAATAATCTGGTGACACATTAAATAAAAACCCTCAACTTAAGTATATTAAGGCACGTATGCCTTCCATCACCATGGTTTTAATCAAACCACTAATCGTCGGAACCTTGTTCACCAAAGCAAAGGGTACACTTCTACCAATAGGAGGTTAAAATTCACTGGAGTTTTCCTTAATGGTGATGGGTCGACTTAAAATGATAGTTTTGCATGTTCGCCAAAGCAAAGGTTGATAAACACATCATAGGCATAGTAGAGAACTATGTTCATTATGTGTACGTGGCGACATGTAGTACCCACTCTATTGATACTGGGAATCACACTTGAGGACGACGACTAGGCTGTTGGATTGTGTGATTGGCTTGTTGGCTCACTTCACATTTGAAATTAGTAGTGGGAGCTACCAACTGGTGTGGATTAAGTTTGTTGGCCTACCTAATCAACCTATTTTGGCTTGTTCGCCAAAGCGAAGGTTTGAAATGGGCTAGATGGGATCTCAGTCCACTAGGAAATCCAACTGGCTTTCCCGAGTTAATAGTGAGGGCTATTGACTTAAGGAAAATAGTGGGAGCGATTTTTAATAAAAGGCCTTATTAAATAATGAAAATAAACATGATAATAACTTAACTTTTCTGTATTGTAGATTCATTTAAAATGAACAATATCAACCTACGATCCACAATCGAGAAAGAAAACATGATGGATGGATTTAATTTATCAGACTGGTATCGAAATCTTCAGATTGTAATGAAGTCCGAAAAGAAATTATATATCCTTGAAAAGCCTTATTTGGCTGAGCCAAATCCTGATGCCACTCAAGAAGTAAAGGAAACTTACCAAAGGTTCCTTGACGATGCTGATACTGTTCAAGGCCTTATGTTAGTGATGAGAATGCAAAATGTCATATTTAACCCCCTTAATGTCTAGTATTGTATACTTATTTGCTGCCCAAATATACTCATTATTATTCTATTTTGATTTAGGATGCAAATGGAGGCGTTAAGTGCAAAACAGAACTAATTAAGTGAATTCAGACAGTCTCAACATTGTTTCGTAATCTGGGCATAAATCTCTCATCTGAGCTCCGATTGAGATTATTCAAAATGTGCGGAATGATGAGAAAGAGATATAAAACTTTCATGTTTTGAATTTGGAGGGATACTCGCTGAATCAAGGTTGTAATCGTGCTTGAAGTTGACACACCTGCACTGCTGACGTTCTGGAACATTCCGCCTTGTCATGCAATTCAAATAGGCAGATTATTACAAGAAGTTTTGAAGACCTATTGCACGCAAATTACAGCAGGATACACCACTTTCCTATTTTGTATTAAGACTTTATTTATTTTCAATTACTCAGATTAGGATAAAGGTTATTTTGGGATTTGAGAATATTTTTAGGAGATTTAGATTTATTAGAATTAAAATTCGAATTGGAAATTGGGAGAGGGAGATTTGATTAGGGATAACACATATCACATACGCCTCTCTCTTCTCTCTACTGGAATTCGTTTTTCTGAAAATTTTCTTCTTCGTTTTCTTTTTGAACTTTTCCTTTGAATTTCCGTGATGGCCATGAGCTGCTAATTTTTATAACTTGGTCGAAGGAAACAAGACCTCAAAATCAACAAACTGTGAGATCAATCTGGTTTTTTTTTTCTTTAAGTGTTCAATTTATGTTTGAGTATTGGATGTTCTTCTATGCATATCTTCATGATTGTTGCAGTTTAATTACTAGGAGGCCTACTAGTTTATTGATTGTTTGATCCCTCTAACTTGTGAAGTAATTAGGGTTTAAGAATTTGTTGCGTCAGGAATTCTTAAGTCTTAAGAAGAACATTTAACTTAATTAAATGCAACCGCTTGAGTTTGTGTTGTTTAGCTTCATCGATCTCTCTAGGTCTTAAGGCTGCCACTAGATTAAATCTTTAGCACTTGTCTAGGGTTGTTTAGTAGTAAGGTTAATTAGATCGCTTGTTTCTTAATTAATTACAACTAAGGAGAGATAGGAAAATAGTTCCAACGGTGAATATTCAAAGTATGAATTGATTTATTTTTGCATCAATGATCAGTTGTAAGATTCCTATGGTGGATGTTGACTTAGACCAAGGTTTGTTATTTTGATTGATTGATTAATTTGAATTGTTGTTTTCTTGAAATTTTCTGTTTTTTACTCAACACCCCCCTAGCCTTGTTCACGTGACATTAAATTCAGCTAGACACTCTCCGTGGGAATGATCCAGACTCACACTACTACATGTGTTTTTAGGTTTTAATTTTGGGTGCCTACGACAGCACGCAGATTTTTGCACCATTTCTAGGGAGTGATTCTAGTTGATTTTTATTTTGTTCTTGTTATTTTTTTTTTCTAGAAAAAAATAAAAAAATAACAAGTACTGTTCACGGTAGGATTTTTGTTGGAATTAGGAGCGGTAGGAGTACCCATTTCGAAGAAAACGAAATTCTGCCCAAGACTAGTAAATCCACCTAGGATTCACTAGCCCTACCCTCTCGAGGCCAAAAAACAATGTTTGATAGGGTTTTTGGCTAGTTTTATGTTTTTGGTCATAAAAAAAAAAAAAGAAAAAAAATTAATTTTTTTTATTTTTATTTTCTGGTTGGTTTTTCATTATTTGTCATTTATTTTTCCTAATTCTTTTATGAGGTTTTTTGTTGTATGACCAGGTCCTCTCATCTTGGTGATTTAACATTTGTCCCGGAAATAGAAAGCACTTTGCGCAGGTTAAGGAAGGAAGCTTAGAGAAATTCTGAGGAAAGCAATTTGGTTTTTGATTCCCAATTTGCTAGCAACTCTGATTTCAAAGAGGAGGACGTCATGGCTGGAAATCGAACTTTGAAAGAGCCTGCTGCCCCTGATTTGAATCAAGCACCTTTATGCATAACGTTTCCTATTTTAGATGCTGCTACTACTTTTGAATTAAAATTTGGACTAATACATCTCTTGCCTACTTTTCATGGCCTTGCAGGTGAACATCCTCACAAGCATTTAAAGGAACTTCATGTGGTTTGCACGAGTATGAAACCTATGGGGGTGAATTAAGAGCAAATTAAACTAAGAGCAAATTAAACTAAGAGCCTTCCCGTTTTCTTTGAAGGATTCAACTAAGGATTGGCTCTATTATCTACCCTCTGGGAGTATTACCACATGGAACGAGATGAAGAGATTATCTTTGGAGAAATATTTCCCAGCTTCGAGGGTGACCAACATTTGGAAAGAAATTTGTGGTATAAGGCAGCACAATGGAGAGTCCCTACACAAATACTAGGAACGTTTTAAGAAATTATGTGCAAGCTGCCCCATCATCAAATTAGTGAGTAGCTACTGATTCAGTACTTCTAGAAGGGCCTTCTATACATTGATAAGAGCATGATTGATGCTGCAAGTGGAGGAGCTTTGGTGGATAAAACTCCCGAGGCCGCGAGAAACTTGATTGCAAATATGGCAGCCAATTCTCAACAATTTGGCACTAGGCTTGAACTTCCTTCTAGGCGTGATAATGAGGTAAATATTTCTTCCCTTGAACAACAAATCTCGAGTCTAACTTCTCTTGTTCGTCAAATGGCTGTAGGTAATATGCAAACAGTGAAGGCTTGCGAGATTTGTTCGGTAGTAGGGCATCCAACTGATATGTGCCTAACTCTTTAAGAGGAGCCCATTGAGCAAGTGAATGCAGTAGGTGGTTTTCCTGGACAACCGCAAAGGAAGTATGATCCCTATTCAAGCACATATAACTCGGGATAGAGGGATCACCCCAATCTTGGCTATGGGAATCCACAAGTGAATCAGCCAGTAACTCAAAACCGCACAAGTTACTAGCAATATAAGCAGCCATATCCCCCTAGACTACAATCGGGCCAAACTTCTAATTTTGGCATGTCTTTAGAAGATATTGTTAAGTCTCTTGCCACTAATATTTTCCAATTTCAATAGGAGACAAGGGCCAGTGTTCAAAGTTTGGAGAATCAGATGGGCCAGATGGCAATCGCAATAAGTAAGCTGAAGGCACAAAGTTCGGGGAAATTACCCTCTCAAACGGTGATAAATCCAAGAGAAAATGTAAGTGCCATCGTCTTGAGGAGTGGTAAAGAGGTTGAGATTCCAGTAAAGGCAGCCCTTGCATTGTCGAAGAAAGAAAAGGAGAAAAACGTCATTGTAGACAGGGACGTTCCCAACGACGATGGTGTTCCTACGCGTAAGTTTTTGCCTCTGTCCGATTATAAACCAATACCTCCTTTTCCTCAAGCTTTGGTAGAATCTAGAAAAGATGAGCAAAACAGAGATTATATGAGACTTTTCATAGATGCGAGGTAAATATTCCACTTTTAGATGCTATTAAACAAGTACCTCGTTATGCTAAATTCTTGAAAGAATTGTGTACAATTAAGAGGAAACAGAAACTTAAAGGGTGTGAAAAGGTGAGAGTAGGAGAGAATGTTTCTGCAGTGATTAAGAGAATACTTCCAGCGAAGTGCAAAGATCCAGGTATGTTTACTATCCCTTGTACAATAGGTAACACTAGGTTTGAGAAGGCCATGATAGATTTAGGAGCTTCTATTAATGTCATGCCATATTCTATATATGCTTCTTTGAAACTTGGACCTTTGAATAAAACTGGTGTTGTGATTCAATTAGCTGATAAATCTAATGCCTATCCTAAGGGTGTAGTTGAGGATATTCTGGTACAAGTTAATGACTTAGTTTTCCCTGTTGATTTCTATGTGATTGATATGGGAAATGGAGATGAATCTGCTTCTATTTTGTTAGGAAGACCCTTCCTAAAAACATCCAAGACTAAGATAGATGTTCACAATGGCACACTTACCATGGAATTTGATGGTCAAATCGTTAAGTTTAATATTTATGATGCCATGAAATATCCTGATGATGATGATGATAATCCTGTTTATTCTATTGATGTGATTGATTCTTTAGCACAGGAAGTTTTTGAACTTGATGGAAAAGATGGAATGGGAGTTGCCATTAGTAAGCATCTTGAGGAAGAGAATGAGGAGTTAGCTTTAAGTACTGCTTTGCAGGAAACTGTTGCAGCGTTGAATGATTCTCCAAAGTTACAGCAGTAGTCAGGTAACGTTCCTTATATTGCATTACAAATTTCTAACGAGAGGCCTTTACCCTCTGTTTTGCAGTCACCCATTCTAAATTTTAAGTCTTTCCCTAGTTACCTCAAGAACATGTTCCTTGGGGATGGAGGAACGTTACCGGTGATCATCTCCAATAAACTCAGAGCATCACAAGAAGAAAAGCCTTGAGTCGAGCCAACGACAATAAACAAAGGCGTTGCTTGGGAGGCAACCCAAGGGGAGTTTGTTTTCTTATTCTCGCATTTTAAATTTTGGTTATTTTTGCCTTTTCTTTGCATTTCATCTTACATTGGGGACAATGTCAGTTTTAAGTGTGGGGGAGGGGATATAGGTTGTGTTTTAATTTGTTTAAAAAAAAAAAAAACTTTTTTGTTTTTTGGAAGGTTTATGCTTTAAGTCATGTCTTTGAACGTCTAGTGATGCATGAAATAGTAACTTAACTTTGTTGTTGAGCATATTCCTTTACTTTGGATGTTAGCAATCTTTCATAAAATAGAGTTAATCATATTTGAATCTTCGTAGTTTTGAAACAATATGTCTTGAGAAGTTGTGTAAACTTGGTGGCGAAGCATGATTGAGGAGTGTATAACAACCCTTAAAAAAAATTTGTTTCTCTTAAGCTAGTCCTAAATTTGGGTTTAAGCAAATAGGAAAAAGAAAAGAAAGGTATGTGGTGAGTCGAGATGGAGTGTAAAACGCACTCACTCATAAACACAACCATGAAATGAGATAGAGCATAAAATGCACTCATTCTTTTTCAAAACAGAAAAAAAAAAAAAAAGAACAGAAAAAAAATATTTCCCTGTTTGCTACCCAATTTGTAGTAGTAAAGAGAAACAATTGAGGAAAAAGTTGAGAGGTGAGTTGTACATGAATTGGTTGTGATTAGTTTCCTTGTTTGCATTGATTGATTGAGAGTAATTGTGGAAAATGATGACGAGAGATGAATGTCATTAACTCTACTTTATTTTATTTTGCTGCTTCCTAAGTTAGGTACGAATATGCATGGATTAAATACTGTTGCTTATGCATCATGATGGTGTTCTTGATATGACTTGAGTGTAGTGTTTGTTTGAATTAGTTTGCCCGAGGACGTGCAAAAGCTAAGTGTGGGGGAATTTGATGAGAATTCAAAATGTCATATTTAACCCCCTTAATGTCCAGTATTTTATACTTATTTGCTGCCTAAATATACTCATTATTATTCTATTTTGATTTAGGATGCAAATGGAGGCGTTAATTGGAAAACGGAACTAATTACGTGAATTTGGATAGTTTCGACATTGTTTCGTAATCTAGGCATAACTCTCTCATCCAAACTCCGATTGAGATGATTCAAAATGCTGTGGAACGATAAGAAAGAGATCTACAACTTTTATGTTTTGATTTTGGAGAGAAACTCGCTGCATAAAGGCTGTAATCGAGCTTGAATTTGACACACCTGCACTGCTGACGTTCTGGAACATTCTACCTTGTCATGCAATTCAAATAGGCAGATTATTACAAGAAGTTTTGAAGACCTATTGCACGCAAATTACAGCAGGACACACCACTTTCCTATTTTGTATTAAGACTTTATTTTATTTTCAATTACTCAGATTAGGATAAAGGTTATTTTGGGATTTTAGAATATTTTTAGGAGATTTAGATTTAGTAGAATTAAAATTCGAATTGGATATTGAGAGAGGGAGATCAGATTAGGGATAACACATATCACACACGCGTCTCTCTTCTCTCTTCTGGAATTCGTTTTTCTGTAATTTTTCTTCTTCGTTTTCTTTTTGAACTTTTCCTTTGAATTTCCGTGATGGCCATGAGTGGCTAGTTTTTATAACTTGGTCGAAGGAAACAAGACCTCGGAATCAATAAACTATGAGATCACTCTGGTTTTTTTCCTTTAAGTGTTCAGTTTATGTTTCAGTATTGGATGTTCTTCTATGCATATTTTCATTATTGTTGCAGTTTAATTACTAGGAGGCCTACTAGTTTATTAATTGTTGCAATCTACTGCTAAGTTAGATATCAAATCCGTAATTGTTTGATCCCTCTAACTTGTGAAGTAATTAGGGTTTAAGAATTTGCTGCGTCAGGAATTATTAAGTCTTAAGAAGAACATTTGACTGAATTAAATGCAACCGCCTGAGTTTGTGTTGTTTAGCTTCATCGATCTCTCTAGGTCTTAAGTCTGCCACTAGATTAAATCTTTAGCGCTTGTCTAGGGTTGTTTAGTAGTAAGATTAATTAGATCACTTGTTTCTTAATTAATTACAACTAAGGAGAGATAGGAAAATAGTTCCAACGGTGAATATTCAAAGTGTGAATTGATTTATTTTTGCATCAATGATCAGTTGTAAGATTCCGATGGTGGATGTTGACTTAGACCAAGGCTTGTTATATTGAATGATTGATTAATTTGAATTGTTGTTTTCCTAAAATATTTATGTTTTTTACTCAAAATCCTCCCAGCCTAGTTCACGTGACATGAAATTCAGTTGGACACTCTCCATGGGAATGATCTTGACTCACACTACTACATGTGTTTTTAGGTTTTAATTCTGGGTGCCTACGACAGCACGCCAGTTAGCATCGATGACACCTGAGCTGCAAAAGCAGCATGAGAATATGGACGTTGCTACCATAATTTTGCACCTCAAGGAGCTTTTCAAAGAAAACGCTCTCTTGAGAGGTACAAGGTGTCGAGTGCGTTGTATAGAAGTCGCATGACTAAGGGAGCCCAAGTTGGTCCTCATGTGCTTAAGATGATTGGGTACATAGAGAGGCTTGAGACTTTGGGTTTTGGGTTGGATGCAGAATTACAAGTGGATTTAATTCTACAGTCCTTGCATGATAGTTTTTCATCGTTCATAATGAACTTCAATATGAACACCATGATGAAAACTCTGTCAAAGCTTCTAAACATGCTAAGGACTGTAGAGCAAGACATGAAAAAGTCCAAACCTATTTTACTGGTTACTGCCAGTAAAGGAAAAGGTAATGGCAAGGGAAAGGCCAAGGCCAATCGTAAGCCCAAGCCTTAAGGACAAGATGCTCTCAAGCCTGAGGGTGGCATTAGGAAAAGTGGGAAGATAGTCTGCTTCTGTTGTGGCAAGCCTGGCTACTAGAGGAAACATTACAAGGCTTCCCTCGTGAACAAGAAAAAGTCAGTTACTTCAACTTCAGGTATGTAGATGATTGAGATTAACTTCTCTCCTTCAACATCTTGGGTCATTGACACAGGATGTGGTACTCACATTTGTACTAATGTGTAGGGACTAAGGTAAAGTAGATTGCTCGCCCAGGGAGAAATGGACTTACGAGTTGGAAATGGAGCACATGTGGCTGCATTAGCTATAGGGACTTATTGTTTGTCTTTGCCTACGTGCTTATTATTAGAACTCAAAGACTGTTATTTTGTACCTGTGATTTCTAGAAACATTATTTCAGTATCCGCTTTGGATAATATAGTATATCGTTTTGAAACTTCTAATGGATTGTTGTCCTTTAGTTTGAATGGTATTCTATTTGGAATTGCAAGGTTATATAACGGACTATATATTCTTGATTTAAACAATAAGGATATTCTTAACATTGAAACTAAGAAAGCTAAACATAGTGGTCAAAACCATACATACCTCTGGCATTGAAGATTGGGTCATGTTAATCAGACCAGCATTGCAAAACTTCAAAAGGATGGAGTTTTGGGCCCTTTTGACTTCCAGTCATTTGAGGTATGTGAGTCATGCCTTTTAGGCAAGATGACCAAGTCATCTTTCACAAGACAAAGTGAAAGGGCTACTAAACTGTTAGGCATCATCCATAGTGATGTATGTGGTCCACTAACAGTTGAAGCCAGAGGTGGATATTCCCACTTCATCACATTTACTGATGATTTTAGTAGATATGGATATGTCTACCTCATGAGACATAAATCTGAAGCCTTTGATAAGTTTAGAGAATTCAGGAATGAAGTACAGAATATGTTGGGCAAAAGTATTAAGGTTCTTCGGTCGAATCGAGGAGGTGAATACTTGAGCTCAGGGTTTTCTGAATACTTGAAGGAATGTGGGATAGTATCACAACTCACCCCTTCCTATACACTCCAGCATAATAGAGTGTATGAAAAGAGGAATAGGACCTTACTTGACAAGGTTGGGTCCATGATGAGTTTTAGTGATCTAATTTTGGGTTTATGCCCTGGAGACTACGACTCACGTTTTGAACAATGTGCCATCAAATTCTATAGATAAGACTCCATATGAACAAGAAGTGGGTGAAAGCCCAACTTGTCTTATCTAAGGATTTGGGGTTGTGAAGCTTATGTCAAGAAATTTACTTCAAACAAGCTGGGCCCAAAATCTGAGAGATGCATTTTTGTGGGGTATCCTAGGGAAACCAAAGGGTACTATTTCTACCATCCAGAAGAGCGCAGAATTTTTGTCGCTCATAATAGTGTCTTCTTAAAAAATGAATTTTTCTTAAGAAGTACTAGTGGGAGAAAAGTAGAACTCAATGAAGTTCTAGAACCACAAGATACATTAGACGCAGGGCAGGAAGATGTGCCACAGGAAGTGGTTGAACATCGTGAGGAGGTCACTCCACAATCCGTGGATCAAAGTGAACCACCTCAAGTAGCACAAGAGCTACGTAGGTTTGGGAGAGTATGCCATGAGCCAGAGAGATACGGTTATCTTGTGACTCAACATGGTGACGTGCTAGTCTACCAAGACGATGAGCTAGAACCTATGAAGACGCTACATCAGACCCATATTCCGTTAAATGGCTTGAAGCCATGAAATCTGAGATGAACTCCATGTACCAAAACCAAGCATGGTCTCTGGTGGAACCACCTGAAGGGGTAAAACCTATAGGGTGCAAATGGGTCTTCAAGAAGAAGACTGGCATGGATGGCAAGGTGCACACTTATAAGGCACAACTGGTTGCCAAAGGTTTCAAACAAATTCATGGTATTGACATGAGGAAACCTTTTCGTCAATTGCCATGATCAAATCCATCTAGATTATGCTTGCGATTGCTGCATATCATGACTATGAAATTTGGGAAATGGATGTCAAAATAGCTTTCCTGAATAGAAACCTTAAAGAGGATGAGTATATGACACAACCCGATGGTTTTGTTCTTGATGGTCAAACTGATAAGGTATACCATTTACAGAGATCCATTTATGGACTCAAGCAAGCTTCAAGGAGCTGGAACATTGGTTTCAATGAAGCCGTAAAAGAATTTGGTTTTATCAAGAATGAAAACGAGCCTTGTGTTTACAAGAAAGTGAGTGGGAGCGCAGTGGCATTCCTAGTGCATACTTAGATGTTTTCACCTCATAAGAGAAATAGTTGAGAGGAAAGATGTATAAATCAGTAAAGTGCATACTGATGACAATCTCGTCGATCCACTAACGAAGCCTTTGTTACCATAGAAGCATGAAAAACACTTAAGGTCATTCAGTATTAAATGCATGAATGATTGGTTATAGTGCAAATGGGAGATTTTTAGAGTAGGTGCCTTAGAGCCAATCAATTATTGTAAGATTGACTCTGTAATAAATGTTCATTTATCAATAAAAGACATATTCTTCTATATCATGTATGTAATGATATATGTCCTTAGGATGGTAGAACCGTGATGAGGGTATCAAGTGTTTCAAATCTAGATAGTGAGAACCCTATGATCATATATGGTGACCATTCTAGAAACGTCCGTAGCCCTAGTGTTATTCTGACCAAGGACACAGATAATACAGTAAGGCTATCATAGCATTGAATGACCCTGTCGAACGGCAGTGATAATCTGTAACAACTGCTGTAAACTAGTACAATGCATGCATAATAACAATAGAAAATGGGCCCAAAACTTTTCTTTTTATTATATGTCATAAGTCTTTTATACACAAAGAGCATCATTTACAAAAAGCCATTTAAAAAGACAAAAACAGGGGAAACAGTGTAGCTATTGCTCCTCGCTTGCCGACGCCCCTCCGACTGCATCATCACCTAGATCCTACATCCATAAAGGAAAATAACGGGGTGAGCACAAAATAATGCTCAGTAAGTAAACCCTCTATCTGTTTATCCCCGTATGTATTTCTCTTAATTCTTTCCTTACACTATTTCTGTTTCTGTTTCTACTAAACGTCATGGCCTCATCTTACCGGAGGTACGGTCTGGTGGCATTCACATAGCACCATCTCACTCTTCATGACTGTCGGGTGGAGTTCACACAGCATCAACCCGTTCTTAGTGACTACCGAGTGGGGATCACGAAGCACCTACTCGGTTTTCGTAACTATCGGGTGGAGACCACAAAGCAGCTACCCGTTCCTCATGACTTTCGGGTGACGATCACAAAGCATTAACCCGTTCCTAATCACTGTCGGGTGATGATCACAAAGCATCAACCCATTTCTAATAAATATTGAGTGATGATCACAAAGCATCAACCCCTTTCTAATAACTAATCGGGTGATGATCACAAAGCATCCACCCGTTTCTAATAACTATCGGATGATGATCACCAAGCATCAACCCATTTCTAATAACTATTCGGGTGATAATCACGAAGCATCAACCCGATTCTCATAACTGTCGGGTGATGATCACAAAGCATCAACCCATTTCTAATACTCTTCTCATTCACTCTACTCTAGCACTTCTCATTCTCTCTACCCTTAGAGTAGTTGCATCCACAAAGTTCTCTACTCATAGAGCAAGTGCATACACAAAGTTTCCTACTCTTTCTTAGGTCACTTCTCAATGCACAATTAATGCCTATGGATGGTTCATCTCCACTAATGCACTTATGAAATGCCAACATGCAATGTTGCAAGAATTAAGGTTCACTACTCATACTCAAACCTCTATTAGGCATTTCATCAAACAACTCAAGTGCATAATAAAACTCTACTATAACAATAATTCTATGTCTTTCTCTAACCATCCAAAATGGGGAGAAACTCCCTCACATAGCCATAATTCCTGCCAAAGAAAGACACTTCCAAAAAGGATTTCTCAATATCCTTCAATTCCATCTCAAACTACCTTTCCAACCCACATCTCACTTCTTATACTTGAAATGTATGAACAATCACAAAGCACTAATAATCTCCATTTAAGACTCAATAACATGGCATATAACATGTATATAACATACATACATAATTGCTATTAAAAACCCTAATCAAGAAAATTCTCAAATCTCAACTTGGGTTGGGATTTCCTTACCTTGTTATGGAGAGATCTCACTAGCTCTTCCTTTCTCTTGGTTTGCTTGACTTTTTCTCTACTCTTTAAACAAATGAACAAAAACCCTCAATATTCAAATATACTCAAAATCTCACAAAACTTCACATCCAAAGCAAGAATCCTTACCTTAGGATGCCTTAGATTGATTTTCTACCCCAAATCACTCTAAAAGCCCTCTAAAAATCCTTGAACAAAAGAAAGAGAATTTGAGAGGAAGTAAGAAAGGAGAGTGGCGATGGAGAAGAAGAATGAAGGGTTTGCAATGACTTAATTCCTTTTAATGAAATTTATGCACAAGCATTCCCATTTTGCCCTTACTCTTCCTTGGGAATTCCATCTATATCCTTTGATTCATTACAACCACAAACCCATATCAACATATTCTCTATGAAAATTCCTTACATTTTACTCCCCACTTTTCCTACTAATTAGGGGTAGAATGGTCAAATTGCCCTTAGGGAAGAAAATATCTAAAACTTAACAAACATTTTGGTTGGCACGTCGCCGCGGCGAGGAAGCTTTTGTCGCCGCGGCGAAACTGTCCAGCAGCTTCCCGTGGCTTCAACACCTCTTCGCCGCGACGAAGATTCTTCTTCGCCTCGGCGAAGCCTGGAACACTGAACTTCTTCTATTTCAACTAATTTCAGGGCAAGTATTCAACACACCACTCAATCAAAAGTCAACCAAATAATAATACTAATAAACCAACTCAAACAATAATACTAACAAACCAACTCAAATAAGAGCAAAAGAAGAAACGTTAGCTACGTACCTCAAGTGGGGTGTAACATAATCTCACTTGTCAAGGTTGTTTATCGACAACCTGGTGCAACGTATTGATGCTTGCTAAAGGCAAGTTCACTGGACAAACCCATTAGAGGATTCCATATGGATGATAACCTTAGTGTCTATGGAATAAATCCTCTAATGGATGATGGTGCATGTGATCCTTAGACTTGAGATCACCGGAGCGTCTTGTGCACCAATTGGTGTAGTTTGACACTAGCCCAACGTAATTCTATTCAAAGCTATCAATACGGTAGCGATTGGCTACATTCATAAGTGTATCGAGACTATGGTGGATCGACAAAGGATTCATCACTCCTGGGTACGGGAGAAGTTATCTTATTAGGTAATTTAGTAAATGGCAATGACACTAAAACTATGGCTATAGTGGGATTGAGTTGATGCTCAATCTAATTTATTATTCTAGTCATTGATCCAGTAACTGAATACAAACATATCGAGGATATCTGAGGTTGACACTATTTCTGTACCTCAGTCTCGATGAGATAACAGATGATGAAAGGATTGGATTGCACGGTAACCATACCGTTGATAGGCTGTAGTTTCACTGAATCTGAATCTATCGGGTGGCCATGATGCCTTGCTAGGGGCCAATCTTGATCTGTGTGTAGTGAGACGATTAATTGGTGTTAATCGCGATACTACACACTGCCGATATGATGAGGAGCCTACGAGTCACACACTTAGAAGACAATTTAAGAATCGATTTTTTAGAATGGTATTTTCGTCTTTCAGGATGAAAGGGTACTTTGATAATCTCACAATGCAATTAAATTTGCTGAAGTTGTTGCCTGTATTTAATTTTAATATTAAAATTAAATTAGTGAGATTATATTTAAATATATCTCTGTATATATTTAAATGAATTATTATTATTAATTAAATGTTAAGATATTATTATATATATTAATTGATTTTAATTATAATAATAATTAATAAATGAAAAAAACCATAAAGGGGGTGTTTGGTTGCAAGGGTGAACTAGGGTTGGAGCCCATGGCTATTACTAAGTGGAATAGGGTTTTAATTGTTGCACTACATAAGTGCAACTTAAAATTAAAACAAATACAGATTCATTCATTCATTGAAAAATTAAAACCCTAGCCACCCTTTTACTGTCTCTCTTACATTTCACTCGAGTGAAAAAGAGAAAAAATTTCTTTTCTTGTTCCTGATTCTTGAAGCCCTTTGATTGTTCTAGTAAAACAATCAAGGGTTCTACCGATTGTCTTCGTGTGAATTGCCATGAGTGCAGTCCTACTTTGGATCGATTAGCGAAGAATCATGTGAACAGTGTCCGGTGAACAGTGTCCGGTGAACAATCTGTTAGGAAACGGTCCATATATGCAATAGAAAACAAAAATCATAATAACAAGGATCATTCTCATTGAGCCAAGATCAGAGGTACAATTTTACAGTTTATGTTAAAATAGAAATCAGCAGAAATATTAATCATGAGTTTAGAAACCATACGCACGTTTGGAGACTCCTCCAAATTTATCTTTGAACATTTTGCTACCGACCCAAGTGTTGGATCGAACCCACGTAGTCCACATGAAGACAATCACAAAAAACCAAAGAGGGATTTGCTAGATCCTCTTTGGCTTTATGATCATAGAAGAAAATTAAATGAATTGATTTTGGGCAAAAAATGGTTTCTACCGTGGGAAAGTAAATGGGGCTGCTGTGTATTTCCTTTTTCAAAGAGAAAGTGTAATGAAAATGAAAATCTATCTAATTTTACAATTAAAGTTTTTCTTTTATATTAAAACTTTCGTTTCCCTATTCCCATATTGAATAGGCTTGGGCTCCAACCCAAACACCTCATGTTACCAAACACTCCTAATTATATATTTTACTTTTTATTTCATCATTATCTCAATTAAAATCAATTAATATATATACTTAATCTATATATTAACATTTAACAATAATGATGATTTAATTAATTATACGAACACATATTTAAATGTAATTTCACTTATTTAATTTTTTTTAATAAATTAAATAAAGGCTACGACCTCAGCAAATTTAATTGCACTGTGAAATTACCAAAATACCCTTTCACCTAAAAAGACGAAAACGCCCTTCTTTCTTCCTGAGTCTTAAATTATCTTCTATGTGTGTGACCCATAGGCTCCTCATCATACCGGCAGTGTATAGTATCACGATTAACACCAATTAATCTTCTCACTAATACACATACTAAGATTGGCCCTTAGCAAGGCATCATGGTCACCCGATAGATTCGGATTCAGCAAAGTAGCTATCTGTCAACGATATGGTTATCGTACAATTCGATCTTTTCATCATACGTTATCTCGACGAGACGAAGGCATAGAAATAGTGTCAACCTTTGGTTACTCTCGATATTATGTATTCAACTTCTGGACCAATGACCTATATTATAATCCGGATAGAGTAACAACTCAATCCCACTGTGGCCACAGTTTTAGTGTCATTGCCATATATTGAATTGCACGTGAGATAACTTCTCCAGTACCCGGGAGTGATGAATCCTCTACCAATCACCACCGTATTGATAACTCTGAATAGAACTACGTTAGGCTAGTGTCAAATTGCACCAATTGGTGCACAAGGTGCTCTGGTGATCTCAAGTCTAAGGATCACATGTACCACTATTCGTTAGAGGATTCATTCCATAGACACTGGGGTTACCATCCATATGGAATCCTCTAGTGGGTTAGTCCAGTGAACTTGCTATAGTGTATTCGCCTACAGCAAGCACCCATGTGTTGCACCAGGTTGTCACCAAACAACCTTGACAAGTGAGATCAATCACTGCCTTTCGACAGGGTCGTTCAACACTATGATAGCCTTACCATATTATTTGTGCCCTTACTTCACAATAATACTGAGGCTACGAACGTTTCTAGAATGGCCAGTATTGAATGACCCAAGTGCCTGCACTATAGCCAGTCATTCATGCACTCAACATTGAATGACCTAAGTGCCCATCATGCTTCTACTACAACAGAAACTTCAATAGTGGGTTAGTAGGTATTCTGCAATTCTGCACGTTTCCTTTCTTATCGATCCTTTAGATCAGATTGAATCAACTAAGTAAGTGTTTGGGTTACTAGTGAGACTGTAATTCCTCAGCCACAACAATGGCTCCATTGTTATCGTAGTACAACTATACTGGATTAGCAATGCTTGAAATCACATCAACTTCAATAATGAACTTCTTGAACCAAACCGCCTACACGGCTACATTAAATAATGCGATACACTTATCATCAATTGTAGAATTTGTTGCAGCACACTGATTCGAGCTCTTCCACCTCACTGCAATTACATTGTGACAAAATTGTGTAATCCCGAATTGCGAACTAGAATCATCATTTTCCCATTTGGAAATAGCGTCACTTTATTCTCTTACAGTGAGCTCATCTTTCCCTCCATAATCCAAAAATATATATTCTTAAGTCCTTTTCAAGTACTTAAGAATGTCCATTGACACTCATCCAATGTCATTCACTTGGATTTAGTTGATATCTTCTACTAGTGCTGAATGCACATAAGACATCAATCTAAGTACATAACATATTGCTCACTTGAGCCTGATTGATATCCACTACAAGTGCTGAATGCACATTAGATATCAATCTTAGCATACAAGATTGATCCACTTTTTGAAGTATGTTGGATCCTCTTCATTATATCTCTCTCATTGTGTGGTTAAGGACACATATCCTTACAGAGATAGACACCATATGCCTTTAGAAGAAATCCCTTCTTGGATTTTTTCTATACTGAATGTGTTCAGTACCTTGTCTATGTAATTTGACTTAGTTTGAGCAACCTACACGATCTATCACGAGAGATCTTTATTCCAAGGATGTAGGCTACTTCCCCTAAGTCTTTCATGGAGAAGCACTTGGATAACCAAGTCTTTACCGACTGCAAGTTTGGTATATCATTCCCGATCAGACGTATGTCATCGACATACAACACTAGGAATACTACTGCGCTCCCATTCACCTTTTTGTAAACACAGGGCTCATCTTCGTTCTTAATAAAACATAATTCTTTTATGGCTTCATCAAAACGAATGTTCCAGCTCCTTGAAGCTTACTTGAGTCCATAAATGGATCTCTATAACTTGCATACCTTATTAGCTTGACTATCAAGAATAAAACCATCAGGTTGTGTCATATACACATCCTCCTCAAGGTTTCCATTCAGGAAAGTAGTTTTCACACCCGTTTGCCAAATCTCATAGTCATGATATGCAGCAATTGCAAGCATAATCCAGATGGATTTAATCATGGCAACCGACGAAAAGGTTTCTTCATAATCAATGCCATGAATTTGTTTGAAACCTTTGGCAACCAATCGTGCTTTATAAGTATGCACATTGCCATCCATGTCAGTCTTCTTCTTGAAGACCCATTTACACCTTATGGGTTTTAGCCCTTCAGTTGGTTCCATCAGAGACCACGCTTGGTTCTGGTACATGGAGTCCATCTCAGATTTCATAGCTTCAAGCCACTTAATAGAATTTAGATTTGATATAGTATCCTATACTTGGATCGGTAGCAAACATGTTCAGAGACAATATTGGTGGAGCCTCCAACATGGGTATGGTTTCTCAAACCTTGAACTAATTTTCTGCAGATTTGTTTATTTTATATAAACTGTGATTTTTGTACTCGGATCTTGGTTCTAAGGAATGATCCATAGAGTTTATGTTTTTGTTTTCCACTGCGTAACTAGGTCGTTTACTAACATAGACTGTGTCCTATCGTGCGTTTTTGGTCGCTGCATGCAAAGTATATGTGGTGAGATGATTTGTCCGTTTGGAGAAGATATTTTTCTCTTGTGGGTCCTTCCTTGTCACATGTTGTGTTGTGCCTAGGCCGGATGCTCTCACTCGTTATCGAGCTCTTTTGCTTCCTAGGCTTGATTCTTGCTCCGTGCAAGTTGTAAGTTTATGGATTGATTTAACGCTTCTGCTTTTTAGGCTTAATTCTTGCTTTGCGCAAGGTGTAGGTTTATGGATTGATTTAATGCAGCAGAATTTAAAATATTTTGATCCACAAACCGAAATCCCAAAATCCTTATACCGATTTGCATTGTTTAAACATGAAATAAATATTAAAACATTAATAATAATTTCATATTAGCATTTAGAGGCTCCTTCAATTGATTTTCGGATTCACTTTCACTCTAAGGAAGGAATGCACAAATGATATCCATGTATAGTAACTGATCTATAATGCACAGTGGAAAGTAAAACTAAAACAAAAATTGATCTATTACCTTATGCAAAGATCTGGGTATAGATTATATTGTTTACGTGTTTAAAATCAAAATCAATATAACAAATCCATACAAGGATTTAGAATACAATACCTACGTTTGGAGGCTCCTTCAAAACTTTGATTTCACTATCGATTCAAGAATAGAATCACACAAACGTTGATCCACACAGAGACAATCCGAAGAACCACAAGTTACTTTCCTAGAATAACTTAATGGCTTCAAGAATCAAAAGAGCAGAATTTTGTTCACCCAAAATTGATGAACACATGAAAGGGAATATATGGGTGGCCAGGTGTCTTTTTTTTTTTTTTTTTTAATTACTTGTTATTGTATATTTGTTTTAATTTAAGTTACACTTATATAGTGCAACTAATTAAAACCATATTTCATTTAGGAATAGCCATGTATTCCGTTATTAATCCACCCCTGTAGCCAAATAAGCCAAATTGGTATTTTAATTGATTAATTATTATTATTATTATTAAAATCCACAAATATTAATATTAAAATATATTAAGTAATAATAATCTGTTTAAATATATGCACACATATATTTAAATATAATCTCACCAATTTTAATATCAATATTAAAATTGAATACACGCAACAACCTCAGCAAATTTAATTGCACTATGAGATTACCAAAATACCCTTTCGTCTTAAAATACAAAAATACCCCTTTCACTTATTGATTCTTAAATTATTTTCTAAGTGTGTGACCTGTAGGCTTCTCATTATATCGACAGTGAGTAGTATCGCGATTAACATTCAATTAATCGTAAGACCAAGATTGGCCTCTAGCAAGGTATCATGGCCACCCAATAGATTCTAATTCAGCGAAATAGCTACCTATCAACGATATGGTTATCGTGCAATCAATTCCCTTCATCATACATTATCTCATCAAGGCTGAGGTACAGAAATAGTGTCAACCTCAAATGTTCTTGGTATCTTTGTATTCAGTTATTGGACCAACGACCATAATAGATTAAATTGAGTAATAACTCAATCAATTTTGGCCACAGATTTAGTGTCGCTGCCATTTTATTGAATTGCTCAGTGAGATAATTTCTCCACTATAGTCTTGATACACTTCTCGATGTAGCCAGCCACTACCGTTATGATTGTAGGTTAACGGATCTCTTACACGCAGTGAAAAATTAAATTTTTTATCAAGATCAGCTAACCGTTAACCAAGATCCTTACATCAATTACATTATTTTAAACAAACAAATCAAATCAAAGAAAATATATCATACTAGTGTTAGAGACTTCTTCGATTTGATGTTGGATTCGCAAATCACTTCAAAATAGAAGTGCACTCTCGGTATCCACACGAAGACAGGACTATCGCTGATGAGAGACTTCTAGGTTAGGAAGATCACTCACCTACAAGAACAAATCACAACATAATTTTCTTGGAAAGAAAAAATTCTTTTTCCTCACTAGGGCTGGAGTTTTTTGAGAGAGAATGGTGGCTAGGGTTTGCAACTTTTTAATTCTAAATATTAATTAATGATTTAATTTTAGTTGCACTTAAATAATGCACACTAAAATCCTATTTCAACTTGGAATAGCCATCTATTCCAATTGGAATAGCAAACAACTTATTCCACAAAGGAATAGATTCTCCTTGCAGCCAAACATAACATTTCAATTCAAATTTAAAAACTGAATTTGAATTTCATAGTATTAATATTAATAATAAATATTAATATTAGAAATATCCATTATATTTAAATTCAAATGTATATATTTTTTTCAATATACGTAATCCCGCTAATTTAATTTCCATATGAAATTAAATTTAGGCAACAACCTCAGCAAATTTAATTGCACTATGAGATTACCAAAATGCCCTTTCATCATAAATAACAAAAATACCCCTCTCATGAATTATGTTCTTAATCTGTCTTTGATATGTGCGACCCGAAGGCTCCTCATCATATCGATAGTGAATAGTATTGCAATTGAAAATCAATCAATCGTCCCACTCGATACAGACCAAGATTGGCTTTTAGCCAGGCATCATGGCCACCCGAGAGATTCAGACTCAGCAAAATTGCTACCTATCAATGATATGGTTATCATGCAATTCAATAATTTCATCATCTATTATCTCATCAAGGTCGAGGCATAGAAGTAGTGTCAACCTCGGATTTCCTTGATATCTCGACATTCGGTTATTGAACTAACGACCGGAACAGATTGGATTGAGCTACAACTTAATCCCACTGTGGCTACAAATTTAATGTCGTTGCCATCTACTAAATTACTTAGTGAGATAATTTCTCTCGTATCCAAGAGTGATGAATCCTTTGTTGATCCACCATAGTCTCGATACACTTCTTGATGTAGCCAATCACTACCGTTCTGATAGTTTTGAGTAGAACTGCATTAGTCTAGTGTCAAACCACACCAATTGGTGCACAAGGCGCTCTAGTGATCCCAAGTCTAAGGATCACATGGACCACCAATCGTTGGAGGATTTGTTCCACAAACACTGGGGTAATCATCTATATGGAATCCTCTGATGTGCCGGTCCAATGAACTTGCCTACCACAAGCACCCATGTGTTGCACTATGTCATCATCAAACAATCTTGACAAGTGAGATCTATTACTGTCCTTCGATAGGGTCATCCAAAACTATGATAGCCTTACCTTATTATCCGTGCCCTATATTAGGATAATACAGGGGCTACGACATTTCTAGAATGGCCACCATATGTGCTCATAGGTTTCTCACTATCGAGATTTCAAACACTCGATACCCTCATTACGGTTCTACCATCCTAAGGACATATACCATTTTCTTATATGAATATAATAAGATCACATGATATAGATAAATGCCTTTATTGATAATAAAACATTATTACAAATAGTCAATTTACAAAATAGGATTGGCTCTAGGGTACTTACTCTAACAATCTCCAACTTGCACTATAGTCAATCATTCCTGTATTTAATACCGAATGACCTTAAGTGCTTTTCATGCTACTGCTATGATAGAGGCCTCATCGGTGGATCGACAAGATTGTCATCAATATGTACTTCACTAATCTACACATCTTTCCTCTCAACCATTTCTCTAATGAGATGAAAATGCCTGAGTATGTGTTTGGATCGTTGGTGAGACCGTGGCTCCTTCGCTTGAGCTATTGCTCCATTGTGTCACAATATACATCTATTGGATCAATAATAGTAGAGACCACACCAAGTTCAGTGATGAACTTCTTGATCTAAACTGCCTCTTTGGCCACATCGAATAATGCGATACACTGTGCTTCCACTGTAGAATCTACTACAATGCTTTGTTTGGAGCTCTTCCAACTCACTATAGCCCTGTTGAGACAAAATACAAAACCCGATTGTGAGCAATAATCATCTTTATCCATTTGGAAACTAGCATCATTGTACCCTCATATAGTGAGCCCATCTTGCCTTCCATAAACAAAGAACATATCCTTTCTTCTTTTCATGTATTTAAGGATGTTCTTGACAGCTATCTAGTATCGCTCACCTGGATTCGATTGATATCCACTACAAGTGCTTAATGCACATGAGATATCAATCCAAGTACACAACATGGCATACATGATGGATCCAATTGTTGATGTATATGGGATCTTCTTCATTTTATCTCTCTCATCATGTGTTTTAGGACACATATCCTTGGAGAGATAAACACCATGTGACATCGAAAAAAATTCTTTCTAGGATTTTTCCATACAGAATCTCTTCAGTACCTTGTCTATATATGTACTCTAACTTAGGCCAAGCAACCTACACGATCTATCATGGTAGATCTTTATTCCAAGTATGTGGGCTATTTCTCGTAAGCCCTTCATGGAGAAGCACTTGGATAACCAAGTCTTTACTGATTGCAACTTCAGTATATCATTCCCGATAAGAAGTATGTCATCGATATACAACACCAAGAATGCCACTACGCTCCCAATTACTTTTTTGTAAACATAGAGCTCATCTTCATTCTTGATGAAATCGAATTCTTTTATAGCTTCATCAAAACGAATGTTCCGCCTCCTTGAAGCTTGCTTGAGTCCATAAATGGACCTCTGCCACTTGCATATCTTATTAGCTTGTCCATCAAGAATGAAACCATCAAGTTGTGTCATATACATATCTTCTTCAAGGTTTCCATTCAGGAAAGCTATTTTGACATCCATCTGCCAAATTTCATAGTTGTGATATGCAGCAATCGCAAGCATAATCCGGATGGACTTAATCATGGCTACCGGCGAAAAGGTTTCTTCATAAACAATACCATGAATTTTTTGAAACCTGTGGCAACCAGTCGTGCCTTATAGGTATGCACATTGCCATCCATGTCGATTTTCTTCTTGAAGACCCATTTACACCTTATGGGTTTTACCCTTTTAGGTGGATCCACTAGAGACCATACCTGGTTTTGGTACATGGAGTCCATCTCATATTTCATGACTTTAAGCCATTTAATGGAAGCTGGATTTGATATAACATCATCGTAGGTCTTGGGTTCATTGTCTTGGTAGACTAGTACGTTGCCATGCTGAGTCATAAGAAAACTATATCTCTCGGGCTCATGACGTACTCTTCCAGACCTACGTATCTTTTGTGCTACTTGAGGTGGTTCACTTTGTTCCACAGATTGTGGAGTGACCTCCTCACGATGTTCAACCACTTCTTGTGGCTCATCTTCCTATCCTTCGTCTAATGTATCTTGTGGTTCTAGAACTTCATCGAGTTCTACTTTTCTCCCACTAGTACCTCTTAGAAAAATTATTTCTCTAAGAAGACACCAGTATGAGTGACAAAAATTTTGCGCTTTTCTGGATGGTAATAGTATCCTTTGGTCTCCTTAGGATACCCCACAAAACTACTTTTATTAGATTTTGGGCCCAGCTTGTTCGAAGTCAATTTTGTTAGTAAACGATCCAATTACGCAGCGAAAAACAAAAATATTTACGACATGGATTGTTCTATAGAACCAAGATCAGGGCACAAATTTACAGTTTATATATAAAATAAGAATCTGTAAATTTTAGTTTAGAGTTTAAGAAATCATACGCACGTTTGGAGGCTCCTCCAACTTACCTCTGAGCATATTTTACTACCGACTCAAGTGTAGGATCGAACCAGTGCAGTCCACACAAAGATAACCTCAAGGAACTAAAGAGGGATTTGCTAGATCCTCTTTAGCCTTTAAGAACCAAGAAGAAAAATCAAAGTAATTTGATTCAAGCAAAAATGCAATATGGCGTGGAGAGTGTTTCAAGGGGCTGGAGTGTTTTTCTTTTTTTCAATGAATCAAATAAGTGAATGAATATTTTTCAATTTTTAATTCACAAAAAACTTACACTTATATAATGCAAGTGTAATTGCCCTATTCCCTTATGGAATAGGCTTGGGCTCCCACCCAAACACCCATTGTATCCAAACATTCCTATTTAGATATTTTAATTTTAATTTATCATTATCTCAATTAAATTCAATTAATATATATTTGTAATATATATTAACATTTAACAATAATGATAATTTATTTAAATATATGCGAGCACATAAACGTAATCTCACTTATTTAATTTTAATATCAAATTAAATAAAGGCTATGACCTCAGCAAATTTAATTGCACTATGAAATTACCAAAATACCCTTTTGCCTAAAAACACAAAAATGCCCTTCATTGGCTCTTAAATTATCTTCTATGTGTGTGACCCATAGGCTCCTCATCATACCGGTAGTTTATAGTATCGCGATTAACACCAATTAATCATCTCACTGCACACAGACCAAGATTGGCCCCTAGCAAGACATCATGGCCACCCGATAGATTCAGATTCAGCGAAGTAGTTACCTATCAATGATATGGTTACCGTACAATTCGATCCTTTCATCATCCGTTATCTAGACGAGACTGAGGCATAGAAATAGTGTCAACCTTCAGTTACTCTCAAAATTATGTATTCAGTTACTGGACCAATAACCTGTATAATAAACTGGATAGAGTAAAAACTCAATTCCACTGTGGCCACAGTTTTAGTGTCATTGCCATTTACTGAATTGCGCCGTGAGATAACTTCTCGTGTACCTGGGAGTGATGAATCCTCTGTCTATCCACCATAGTCTTGATACACTCCTTAATAAGTGAGATCAGTCTACAAACAACCTTGATAAGTGAGATCAGTCACTGCCTTTTGACAGGGTCGTTCAACACTATGATAGCCTTACCGTATTATCTGTGCCCTTACTTCAGGACAATACTGGGGCTACGAACGTTTCTAGAATGGCCACCATATGTGCTCATAGGGTTCTCACTGTCAAGATTTGAAGCACTTGATACCTTCGTCATGGTTCTACCATTCTAAGGACATATATCAATATATACAATGATGATTTACGCGATATAGTATAAAATGCCTTTTATTGATCAATGAACATTATTACAAAGAGTCAATTCTACAATAATTGATTGGCTCTAGGGCATCTACTCTAACAAATTTCTTGACATAAGCTTCGCAACCCCAAATCTTCAGATAAGACAAGTTGGGCTTTCGCCCACTCCATAGTTCATATAGAGTCTTATCCAAACACTTTGATGGCACATAGTTAAGTACGTGAGTCACAGTCATTAAGGCATAACCCTAGAATGATGCAGGTAGATCACTAAAACTCATCATAGACCTAACCATATCAAGTAAAGTCCTATTCCTCTTTTCAGACACACCATTATGTTGGGGTACTATCCCACATTCCTTCAGGTATGTTTAACTCAACTTGCCACACTTGGAATAGTTGTTACTTTGAGAATATCCATATTGTCTATTTCAAGAACATATAAAATTATTATGAAACCATTTCATAAAGAATATTATTTATACTAAAAGTCAACAATCCATTAGTAATAAAAGCAATATTATCATTTGTCCAAAGTGGACACATAAACATCATTTCTAGAAACTGAGGGAAAATTATAATAATCCATTAGTTCCACAACAATCCTGTAGGAAAAGTCAGACAATTAGATCCTACAGCTAATGCAGTATCACATGCTCCATTTCCAACTAGTAGGTCCAGCTCTCCCTTGGCAAGTAATCTACTATGTCGTAGTCCCTGCACATTAGTACAAATGTAAGTGCCACATCATGTGTCAATGACCTAAGATGCTGAAGAGGAGAAGCTAATCTCAATCATGAACGTACCTAACGAAGAAGTAGCATTCTTCTTCCTTTTTGCTAGGAAGGCCTTGCAATGTTTCCTCTAGTGGTTAGGATTCCCACAGTGAGGACAAACACCCTTCCTATCTATAATAGTTTCTTCCAACGACTTTTGAGCCTTTTCATTCACACTTGAGTTAGCTTCAACCAACGTCAATGTTTCTAACATTTTGATGTTTGACTTAGTAGCCTTCAACATATCCAGAAGCTCGAAAAGGGTATTCTTTTGATCATCCTTAATAAAGCCATGGAAAAATTGAGAGTAAGAATCTAGCAAAGATTGTAATGTTAGGTCTATTGCTAAACCCTCATTAAGTCTACATCCCAAAATCTCAAGCTTGTACATATACTCGGTCAACTTGAGTATATGATTGCCAATTTTGGCACCCTCTTCCATCTTCCATCTAAACAGTGACTGAGACACCGTATGCTTCTCATTTTTCTAGAGAGTATAAAGAATGGAAACTAAGTCTGCATTCTAGCAATGCAATCGTAGTAATGGTGTCATTGATGCAAGCACAATGTATCTTATCATTTCTGCATTTGTATTATGTGTATGCTTCATATATACATACCCAATCTAATGGATAGAACTATCATCAGGCTCTGGTGACAAAGCCTGCTCAATGGTGTATAATTTATCGCTTGACTTAAGTATATTGTTTATACTTCTATATCAGCCAACGAAATTCTCACCATTCCATTTGTTTCCTAGTCTGATGATTTATCGTAGTGATGATGGGTTCATATTGCTCATTTTAATGAATCTACAAATTCAGAATAAGCAAAAGTTATTATCGTGTTTATTATTATTATTTAATAAGGTATTTTTTTAAATAATCGCTCCCACTATTAACTCAAGAAAGCCCATTGGCTTTCCTAGTGGACTAAGATCCCATCTAGCCTATTTCAAACCTTCGCTTTGGCGAACAAGCCAAAATGGATTGATTAGGTAGGCCAACAAACATAATTCACACCAGTTGATAGCTCTAACTACTAACCTCTAATGTAAACCAAGTCAACAAGCCAATTACACAATTCAACAACACAAACCACTGTCCTCAAGTGTAATTCTTAGTATCAGTAGAGTGGACACTTCATGTCACCACGCACACTTGTATAATGCACTTCTCTACTATGCCTATGATATGCTTATCAACCTTCGCTTTGGCGAACAAGCAAAACATATCATTTAAGTCGACCCATCACCATTAAGAAAAACTCCAATGAAATTTAACCTCCCACTAGTAGAAGTATACCCTTCGCTTTGGCAAACAAGGTTCTAACGAACAGTAGTTTGATTAAAATCATGGTGGTGGAAGGCATTTTAATTACTGACTTAATATCCTTTGTTGGGAGGTTTTATTTTGTGTGTCTCACTAGTTTTATCTTGTTTAGCATGTTATAGTCATAACATACACCCTTAGCATGCATACTAAGCATAAAATAAACGTGTTAGTGTATAGCCTTAACTAAAACCGATTCCCTAGCCAAGAGGAATTGGTAGGTCAACCTAGGTTTAATTATAACTTCGGATTCTTCAAGAAATTAGCCTTCTCCTTCCTTCGCTTCTTTTTCTCGAACATTACACAATTTTCAAATTAAAATTACTTTTCTAATTTTACATATTTGAAAAGAAACCTTTAGTTACACTTGAGGGTAGTGAGATGAGAGAGAAATACATCAGAGGTAATAGAGAAAAGTAGGGCACACAGGCCCTATTTTAAAATAACATAATCCAAAAATTAAACTAGTTCCAAAGGCTTATGCACCATACACCATGAATATTCACATAAAAGAACAATCAATCACAATTAAATTCTTATTTGTTTTGGCAAATTATGTGTTACCCCTTAGAGTTTAGCAATATTGTTTAGGTCCAACAACTTTTAAAAAATTGCAATCTGGCCCATTGGATTCGGGCTTCACTCAATTGTGTTAGTAAACGGTCCCGTATACGCAGCGGAAACAAAACAAATATAATATAGAGATCGTTTACATGAGCCAAGATCAAGGGTATAATTTTACAATTCATATTAAATAAAATCTGTAGAAGAATAAATATGAGTTTAAAAGAAACATACGCACGTTGGACGCTCCTCCAAATTTGTCAACGAGTGTTTTGCTACCGATCCAAGTGTAGGATCGAACCCACGTTGTCCACACGAAGACAATCTCAAAAGAACCAAAGAGGGATTTGCTAGATCCTCTTTGGCTTCAAGATTAAGAAGAAAGCAAAACAATTGAATTGATTTTAGAGCCTAAAGTGTTTCTGCCGTGGGAGTGTATTATCAAAGAGGGGCTGCTGTGTTTTTCCAAAGAAAAAATCTGTCACATTTAATTAACACATTTTTCTTTTTATAGTCAATAATCATGTTGCCCTATTCACAAATGGAATAGGCTTGGGCTCCAACCCAAACACCCCATGTTGCCAAACACTCCCAATTTGATAATTTATTTTTTCCATCATTATCTCAATTAAAATCAATTAATATATATTTAAATATATATTAACATTTAACAATAATGATAATATATTTAAATATTTGTGAACACACATTTAAACGTAATTTCACTTATTTAATTTTTCTAACAAATTAAATAAAGGCTACGACCTCAGCAAATTTAATTACACTGTGAAATTACCAAAATACCCTTACGCCTTTAAAGAGGAAAACACCCTTCTTTCTTCTTGGATCTTAAATTATCTTCTATGTGTGTGACCCATAGGCTCCTCATCATATCGGCAGTGTATAGTGTCGCGATTAACACCAATTAATCGTCTCATTAATACAAGACCAAGATTGCCCCTAGCAAGGCATCATGGCCACCCGATAGATTCGGATTCAGCAAAGTAGCTACCTATCAATGATATGGTTACCGTGCAATTCAATCCTTTCATTATACATTATCTCGACGAGACGAAGGCATAAAAATAGTGTCAACCTTCGGTTACTCACGATATTATTTATTTAGTTTCTGGACCAATGACCCGTATTATAAATTGGATAGAGCAACGACTCAATCCCACTATGGCCACAATTTTAGTGTCATTGTCATATATTGAATTGCACCGTGAGATAACTTCTCCCGTACCCGGGAGTGATGAATCCTCTGTAAATCCACCATAGTCTTGATACACTCCTCGATGCAGCCAATAACCACCGTATTGACATCTCTAAAAAGAACTGTGTTAGGCTAGTGTCAAACTACACCAATTGGTGCACAAGGCGCTCCGGTGATCTCAAGTCTAAGGATCACATGCACCACCATTCATTAGAGGATTTGTTCCATAGACACTGGGTTTCCATCCATATGGAATCCTCTGGTGGGTCAGTCCAGTGAACTTGTTACGGTGTAATCGCCTACAGCAAGCACCCATGTGTTGCACCAAGGTGTCACCAAACAACCTTGACAAGTGAGATCAGTCACTACCTTTCGACAGGGTCGTTCAACACTATGATAGCCTTACCGTATTATCTATGCCCTTACTTCAGAATAATACTAGGGCTATGGACGTTTCTAGAATGGCCACCATATGCGTAACGCCCCACCTGAGGTACGTAGTTATTGTTTCTTCTTTCGCTCTCATTTGAGTTGGTTTTTGGTAGTATTGTTTGACTGAGTGTTGTGTTGAATGCTTGCCCTGAAATTGGTTGAAAATAGAAGAAGTTTAGTGTGCCAAGCTTCGCCGCGGCGAAGAAGAATCTTCGCCGCGGCGAAGATGTGTTGAAACCACGGGAAACTCTCAGGATAGTTTCGCCGCGGCGACAGAAGCTTCTTCGCCGCGGCGATAGGCCGATTAAAATGTTTGTTGAGTTTTAGATATTTTCTTCCCTAAGGGCAATTTGACCATTCTACCCCTAATTAGCAGGAAAAGTGGGGAGTTAATTGTAAGGATTTTTCATGGAGAATATGTTGATATGAGGGTGTGTTTGTAATGAATCAAAGGATATAGATAGAATTCCCAAAAAAGAGTAAGGGCAAAATGGGAATGCTTGGGTATAAATTTCATTAAAAGGAATTAAGAGTTAGCAAACCCCTCATTCTTCTTCTCAAAAACGCAACTCTCCATTCTTGTTCCTCTCAACTTCTCTTTCTTTTGATCAAGGAGTTCCAAGGGGTTTTTGAAGTGAGTTGGGGTAGAAAATCAACCTAAGGCTTCCTAAGGTAAGGATTCTTACTTTGGTTGTGAAACTTTGTGAGTTTTAGCTTATATTGAAGTTTAGGGTGTTTTGTTCTTTTGGTTAAGAGTAGAGAAAAGTTAAGCAAACCAAGTGAAAGGAAGAGTTGGTGAAGTCTCTCCATAACAAGGTAAGTAAATCCCACCCAAGTTGAGATTAAGAATTTTCTTGATTAGGGTTTTGATAGAAATGATATTTATGTGATATACATGTGGTTGCCATGTATGGGGCTTAAATAGAGATTTCTATGCCTTGTGATTGTTATACTTTGCAAATATCATAAATGAGTTTGGGTTGGAAGGTAGTTTGAGATGGAATTGAGGGGTATTGTGGATCCCTTTTTGGAATGTTTTTATTTGGCAGGTTTTGTGGTTATGTGAGGGGTTTCTCCCCTTTTGGATGGTTAGAAAAAGTTTTAGAATCATTGCTATAGTAGAGTTTTATAATGCACTTGAGTTGTTTGATGAAAGCCTAATAGAGGTTTGAGTATGAGTAATGAACCTTAATTCTTGCAACATTGCATGTTGCGCATTCTATTGCATTGGTGAGATGAACCATCCATAGCACTAATTGTGCATTGAAAGTGACCTAAGAAAGTGTAGGAAACTTGTGTATGCAATTACCCTATGAGTAGAGACTTGTGTGATGCAACTCCTCTAAGGGTAGAGAGAATGAAAAATGCTAGAATAGAGTGAATTAAGAGTAGTATAGATGGGTTGATGCTTTGTGATCATCACCCGATGTTATGAGAATCGGGTTGATGCTTTGTGATCACCACCCGAATAGCCCTTAGAGATGGGTCGATGCTTAGTGATCGTCACCCGATAGTAGTAGAAACGGTGGATGCTTTGTGACTACCCACCCGGTTAGTTATTAGATAAGTGGGTTGATGCTTTGTGATCATCATCCGACATTTAGTAGAAGTGGGTTGATGCTTTGTGTCCATCACCCGACAGTGACTAGAGACAGGTTAATGCTTGGTGATCGAGTCATAAGAAACGGGTAATGCTAGGTGGTCTCCACCCGATAGTTAGGAAAACCAAGTAGGTGCTTTGTGATCCCCACTCGGTAGTCACTAAGAACGGGTTGGTACTGTGTGAATTCCACCCGATAGTCATGGAGAGTGAATGGTGTGTGAACGCCATCCGGCCGTACCTCCGTAAGATGAGCCCATGATGTTTTGTAGAAACAGAAATAGTTTAAGAGAATTAAGAGTTATACATACGGACAGACAATAGAGGGTTTTACTTACTGAGCATTATTTTGTGCTCACCCCGTTATTTTCCTTTGTGGATGCAATCTATGTTTGATGCAGTCGGAGGCGTCGGCAAGCAGGAGCAATAGCTACACTGTTTCCCCTGTTTTGTCTTTTAAATGAATTTTTGTAAACAATACTCTTTGTGTATAAAAGACTATATGACTATAATGAAAGAAAAGTTTTGGGCCCATTTTTCTATGTATATGCATGCTTGTAATAATTATACAGCAGTTGTTACAAATTTGCTCATAGGGTTCTCACTATCAAGATTTGAAACACTTGACCCCGTCACGGTTCTACCATTCAAGGACATATATCAATACATATTACAATAATATATTTACGCAAAAAATGCTTTTTATGATTAATGAATATTATTACAAAGAGTCAATTCCACAATAATTGATTGGCTCTAGGGTACCTCTTCAAACATCTCCCACTTGCACTATAGCCAATCATTCATGCACTCAACACTGATGACCCAAGTGCCTGCACTAATGCCAGTCATTCATGCACTCAACATTGAATACCCAAGTGCCCTCATGCTTCTGCACACAACAGAAACTCAATAGTGGTTTAGTAGGTATTTTACAAATCTGCACATTCCCTTTCTTATCATCTTTCAGATCGATTGAATCAACTAAGTAAGTGTTTGGATTATTGTTGAGACCATTGATCCCAGCCACAACAATGGCTCCATTGTTATCGCAGTACAAACTAACTGGATTAGCTGCTTGAAATCACATCAAGTTCAGTAATGAACTTCTTGATCTAAACCGCCTACACGGCTACATTAAATAATGCGTTACACTTAGCATCAATTGTAAATCCGCTACATTACACTGATTCAACTCTTCCAGCTCACTGCAGTTCATTGAGCAATTGTGTAATCCCAAATTGCGAACTATAATCATCCTTTTCCCATTTGGAAACAGCGTCACTGTATTCTCTTATAATGACTCATCTTTCCTCCATAATCCAAGAATATATATTCTTAAGCCCTTTTCAAGTACTTAAGAATGTCCATTGACACTCACCCAGTGTCATTCACTTGGATTTAGTTGATATCTTCTACTATGTGCTAATGCACTAAGACTCAATCTAAGTACATAACATATTGCTCCATTTGAGCCTGATTGTTATCCACTACCAGTGCTGAATGCACTTAGATATCAATCTAACATACAAGAGGGATCCACTTGCTAAAGCATGTGGGATCCTCTTCATTATATCTCTCTCATTGTGTGGTTAAGACACATATCCTTACTGAGATAGACAACATATGCCATCGAAGAAATCCCTCTCTGGATTTTTTTTTCTATACTAAATGGTTCAGTACTTGTCTATGTACTTTGACTTAGTTTAGCAACTACACGATCTATCACGATAGATCTTTATTCCAAGGATGTAGGCTTTTTCCCTTAAGTCCTTCAAGGAGAAGCACTTGGATAACCAGTCTTTACCGACTGCAAGTTCGATATATCATTCCCGATCAGAAGTATTTCATCGACATACACACTAGAATGCTATTGCTCCCACTCACTCTTTCTTGTAAACATAGGCTCATCTTCGTTCTTGATAAAACCAAATTCTTTACGGCTTCACAAAACGAATGTTCCAGCTCCTTGAAGCTTGCTTGAGTCCATAAATGGATCTCTGCACTTGCATACCTTATTAGCTTGACTATCAAGAACGAACCCATCAGGTTGTGTCATATACACATCCTCCTTAAGGTTTCCGTTTAGGAAAGAAGTTTTGACATCCATTTGCCAAAACTCATTGTCATGATATGCAGCAATTGCAAGCATAATCCGGATGGATTTAATCATCAACCGGTGAAAAGGTTTCTTCATAGTCAATGCCATGAATTTGTTTGAAACCTTTGGCACACACCGTGCTTTATAAGTTGCACGTTGCCATCTTTGTCAGTCTTCTTCTTGAAGACCCATTTACACCCATGGGTTTTCCCCTCAAGTGGTTCTACCAGAGACCACACTTGGTTCTGGTACATGGAGTCCATCTCAATTTCATGGCTTTAAGCATTTAACGGAATCTAGATCTGATATAGCATCTTCGTAGGTTCTGGTTCATCATCTTGGTAGACCAGTACGTCACCATGTTGATTCACGAGATAACCGTATCTCTCGGGCTTATGGCGTACTCTTCCAGATCTACAGCTCTAGCTCCTGTCTACCTGAGTGGTTTTCTTGATGCACATTATGAGTAACCTTCTCATGATGCTCACCCACTTCCTCTGGCACATTTTCCGTCCTTCGTGTAGTATATCTTGTGGTTCTAGAACTTCATCGAGTTCTACTTTTCACCCACTTACTTCTTAAAAATATTCCTTTTCTAGGAAGACACCAGATCGAGCACACAAATTTTGTGCTCTTCTGGGTGGTAGAAATAGTATTCTTTGGTCTCCTCTGGATACCCCACAGATATACATTTACAGGATTTTGCCCGCTTGTTCGAAGTCAATTTCTTAACTAAAGCTTCGCAACCCCAAATCCTTAGATAAGACAAGTTGGCTCTCGTCCACTCCATAGCTCATATGGTCTTATCTACAGACTTTGACGGCACACGGTTCAAAACGTGAGTCGCAATCTCTAGGCATAACCCCAGAACGATGCAGTAAATCACTAAAACTCATCATGGACCTAACCATGTCAAGTAAGTTCCTATTCCTCATTTCTGACACTCTATTGTGTTTGGGTATATAAAGGGGTTGAGTTTGTGATACTATCCCACATTCCTTCAGGTATGTCTAGCTCAACTTGCCAAAGTTGGCATAGTAGTCATTTTGAGATTATCCTTGTTGTCTTTCTTAAGAACATATTATTATGAAACAGTTCCATAAACAATATTATTTATACTCAAGGACATCCCCATTAGTAAACTAATATTCTCATTTGTCCATGTGACACAGAAATATAATTTCTAGAACCAAGAAAAACCATAAAATCCACAAATTCCAAGAAACAAGTCCATCGGCTAAATCAGACGATAAGATCCTACAGCAAATGCGCAGCACTTCTCATTTCCAACTGGTAGTCCACCTCTCCTTCGGCGAGCAATCACTCTATCTACCGTAGACCTGCACATCAATCAAATGTGAAACCACATCTTGTGTCAACTAGATGTTTACAGGAGAGTTTCTCAAAATTACCTACGAAAAGTGACATTCTTCCTCTGTTTGCTAGGACCTTGCAATGTTTTCTCTAGTGCTGGGATTCCCATAGTGAGGACAAACACCTTTCCTTTCTGCAACGTTCTTTCCAATGACTTCTGAGCCCTTTCCTTTTCACTTGAGTTGACTTCAACCAACGTCAATGATTCTGACATTTTCATGCCTGACTCAGTAGCCTTCAACAAATCCAGAAGCTTGGAAAGGGTATTCTTCTTATCTTCCTCAATAAAGTCATAGACAAATTGAGAATAAGAATCTGGCAAAGACTTAATATAGGTTTATCGCTAAACCTTCATTAAGTCCACATCCCAAATCTCGAGCTTGTTCATATACCGATCCACTTGAGTATATGATCACCAATTTTGGTACCCTCTCCATCCTACATCTGAATAACGACCGACAGACACCATATGCTTCTCATTTCTTCGAAGAAATGAAGAATAGAAGCTAATCCTTTTTTTGGCACACTGATGTCGCAGTAATGGTGCCATTGATGCAAGCACAATGTATCTAGTCATTTCTGCTTTTGCATCATGTGTATGCTTCACATATACATACCCAGTCTCATGGATAGAACTATCAGCAGGCTCTGGTGATAGAGCTTGCTCAATGGTGTATAATCTATCGCTTGACTGAAGTATATTATTTATACTTCTATACCAGTTAATGAAATTTTCACCATTCCATTTCCATCCCAGTTCGATGATTTATCGCATGATGTTGGGATCATTTTGCTCAAATTTAAGTGAATCTACAAGTGCAGAAAAATAACTATTATTACCATGTTCATTATTATTGTTTAATATGGTCTTTTATTAAACGAAGCTCCCACTATTTTACTCAAGTCAATAGCCCTCACCATTAACTCGGGAAAGCCCGTTGACTTTCCTAGTGGACTGAGATCCCATCCTGTCCATTTCAAACCTTCGCTTTGGCGAACAAGCCAAAATGAGTTGATTAGATAGGCCAACAAACTTAATCCACACCAGTTGATAGCTCCTACTATCAACCTTAAATGTGAAAAAGCCAACAAGCCAATAACACAATCCAATGGACACTACATGCCATCGCCCTCAAGTGTGATTCTTAGTATTAGTAGAGTGGACACTACATGTCACCATGTACACACAATATGTGTACTACTCTACTGTGCCTATGACATGCGTTTATCAACCTTCGCTTTGGCAAACAAGCAAAACTGTCATTTTAAGTCGACCCATCACCATTAAGGAAAACTCCAATGCATTTTAACCTCCCACTGGTAGAACTGTACCCTTCGCTTTGGCGAACAAGGTTTCGACGAACACTGGTTTGATTAAAACCATGGTGATGGAAGGCTTACTTGACTTAATATACTTTGATTGAGGGTTTCTTATTTAATGTCTCGCCATATTATTATCTTTGTTAGAATGACATTGTTTGGCATGTTATTCAACATTCAACCTTAGCATGCATTCTAAACACAATTTAAACCGTGTTGGTACATGACCCAACTAAAACTGATTTCCTCGAGCCTAGAGGAATCGGTGGGTCACCTAGGGGTCCTGTAATAAACATCTTGAGCCTTCAAGTATGGTTGCCTCGTCCTTTGCTCCATCTTCAAGTACATTACAAAAATTATCGTTCTAAATTTACAATAAATAATTATACAAATTCTTTACATCAATAAATTTAGAAACCTCGATTTACATTCGAAGGGAATTAGATGAGAAGAGAATGTACATCGAGAAGAGGAGAAAGGCAGGACAAGCAGGCCCTATTTAATAAATAATACAACCATACATACCCAAAATATTATAAAACATTCACTCTTAGGTCTAGGGCTCATGTACCGGGCACCATGCAATATACAAACAAGTACAAAGTATACATTTCAAAAACAATCAATTTTTGAAATTTTTGGGTTAATTACAATTTACCCCGTGACAATTTACAGAACTACAGTTTGGTCCAAAAGTTTTGAAACTTTACATTCTAGCCCCTACGCACTCAGAATGCGCTCGCTGCGACAATGAGTTAGATCGCCGCTGTAACGCCCCACTTGAGGTACGTAGTTAAGATTTGATGAATGGCTTGAATGTTTATTGATTTATCCTCATTTGGGTCTGTATGTTGTTAATATTGCTTGGTTTACCCTTGGTTGGGAGGGTGTATTGGTTTGGTTGAGTCGTTGCCCTGAAAATTTGTAAGACTTGGCGAAATCTTGAGGTTATAGCCTTCGTCGGGGCGAAGAATCTTCGCCGCGGCAATGAAGTGCTACAACCCCGTAGCTGCTGTGAGTTTTTGCTGGGGCAAAGAAATATCTTCGCCGCGGCAAAGACTCGGCTGAAACATTCCCTTGAGATTTAGAGAATTTTTCCTTTTGGGACTCAGTGACCATTCTACCCCTAATTAGCAGGAAAAGTGGGGAGTGAAATGCAAGGAAATTGCATAGAGATTAGTTTGAATGGGGATGTTTTTGCAAAGAATGAAAGGTCTTAGGTGGAATTTTAAAGAAAGAGCAAGGGTATATTGGGAAAGAGTGGAGAAAATATGAGATATTAAGGGTTTAGCTTTAGAAACCCTTTCATTGATTCTTCTCCACCGCCTCTTTCATCCTTCACTTCTCTCAAATTTTCATCCAATTTTCCAAGGATCTTTGAAGAGCTTTTAACTAGAAATTGATACAAGTTGATCCTAAGTACTTAAAGGTGAGAATCCTTACTCTAGATGTGATTTTATTGTTGAAAGAGTAGGATCCTTATTGAGTTTGTATTGAAGGTTTAAGAGAAAGTATCAAGCCATCAAGAGTAGAGAGCTTAAGTGGTTTCTCCTTGAGCCTAAGGTAAGTAGATCCACCTAAGTTGTGATTTGCATGATTGAATGATGTATAGAGATGTTATATATGATTAATGCTTGAATTTCTATGTTTGAAATGAGTTGATGAATTCATGAATGAGTTCAATATTGTTTTATGAAGGAATTTCCACCATGAGTAGGGTGGATTGTGTTGATAAATTTTGGTAGAAATATGGAGAGAATTAGAAGAATTTGAGAGGAATATTTGAAGTGTGTTTTCTTTGCAGGATGTGTGATGATTTAAAGGAGTTGAACTCCAATTTTGGATGGTTAAGAAAGAAGTACAATTAAAGTTAGAGTAGAGTTTATGTATGCACACATATTGTTTGATGAAATGCCTAAAAGAAGCATGAGTAGAAGTAGAGAACCTTACTTTATGCAACATAGCATATTTTCATTTCATGAATGCATATAAGAAAGATTCTAGGCATGAGCCATCCATATGCATATGTTTAATTGGTTTCATTGGTTTAATTGAGTAATCATATGAGAAATGAGAAAGAAACACTCTATGAATAGAGATAAAGAAAAGAACCAATTCTCTTAGAATAAAGAGAAAGAAAGAATTAGCACTAGAGAATAAAATGAATATTAAGTGCTACTGAAAAGAAAAGAAAATAGGTTGTGCGATGGGTAACCCGTGAGTGTGGAGTTACCCTCATGTGAACCGCTATGGGAGAGAGCGGTCTCCACCATGAGAGAGTGGAATGCATGTGAACCGCTATGAGAGAGAGCGGTCTCCGCCATAGGAGAGCGGAATGCATGTAAACCGCTGTGAGAGAGAGCGGTCTCCGCCATGAGAGAGCGGAATGCATGTAAACCGCTATGAGAGAGAGCGGTCTCCGCCATGAGAGACCGGAATGCATGTAAACCGCTATGAGAGAGAGTGGTCTCCGCCATGAGAAAGCGGAATGAGAATGAGAAAAAGAAAAGAATAGAAAGAAAAAAAAAAGAAAGAAAATGCATTCTTATGCTCTAATGTCTCGTCCATGCATGGTTATGATATTCTCTATGGGTGATGAGAATAGAAAGAAAGAAAAGAATAGTGAGAACTAGAATTAGAGAAAGTGACAAGAGTACGAAAAGAATTGATGAGTAATGCACAGGGATTATAGGGTAGAAGATTTACTTACTGAGCATCTTTGTGCTCACTCTGTTGTTTTCTTTGTTGTACAGGACATAGGTGAGGACCTGGTCGGATGGACGTCGGCAAGCAGGGAGACTTGGCTGCATTGTCCACTATTTTTTTTTAGAGTCTTTTGTACAAATGATGTTGTACTATGTAAAGAATGTATATATTAAGTAAAGAAAATTTTTGGGCCCAACTATTTTGATAAATATGCTATCTTTTTTTATTGATATATGTTATGAATATGATAGTAGAAAGAAGTTGTTACAGTCGCGGCGTGCGTTGATTACTTGATATTTATCGCCGTGGTGATTTGATACAGCGTCCATCCTAAGGACGATAGCCGCGGTGATGGGTTATATCGCCACGATGAGCGCTGTTTTCGTATAGCGCTCGTCCAGAAGAGATCGCCAGGACGATGATTTATATCACTGCGGCGAGCACTGGTTTCGTCACCAGTGCCAGCATGAACAACGCTCGCTGCGGTGATGGTTTATATCGCCACGGCTAGCGTACACAGATCTATAGCTCCAGATCTGTTCATACAGTAACCAAAAACACTCTAAACAGATTTTGCAATCAATCAAACACATTGATCTCAATAAAAATCCATCATGCATTAAATCAAAGTTGCAATTCATCAACAAATCAGATTAATTGATTAATCAATTTCTCAAAAACATGATTTAAGGCAGATTTTATAAGGCAACATTATATCATCAAATACATGTTATCAACCATCCAAATAAAAATTTTAAAATTCAGTACCCTAGGCTCTGATACCACTATTAGTAAACGGTCCCGTATACGCAGCGGAAACAAAAAAAATATAATATAGAGATCGTTTACATGAGCCAAGATCAAGGGTATAATTTTATAATTCATATTAAATAAAATCTGCAGAAAAATAAATCTGAGTTTAAAAGAAACATACGCACGTTGGACGCTCCTCCAAATTTGTCAACGAGTGTTTTGCTACCGATCCAAGTGTAGGATCGAACCCACGTAGTCCACACGAAGACAATCTCAAAAGAACCAAATAGGGATTTGCTAGATCCTCTTTGGCTTCAAGATTAAGAAGAAAGCAAAACAACTGAATTGATTTTAGGGCCTAAAGTGTTTCAGCCGTGGGAGTGTATTATCAAAGAGGGGCTGCTGTGTTTTTCCAAAGAAAAAATTTGTCACATTTAATTAACACATTTTTCTTTTTATAGTCAATAATCATGTTGCCCTATTCCCATATGGAATAGGCTTGGGCTCCAACCCAAACACCCCATGTTGCCAAACACTCCCAATTTGATATTTTATTTTTTCTATCATTATCTCAATTAAAATCAATTAATATATATTAACATTTAACAATAATGATAATATATTTAAATATGTGCAAACACACATTTAAATGTAATTTCACTTATTTAATTTTTCTAAAAAATTAAATAAAGGCTACGACCTCAACAAATTTAATTACACTGTGAAATTACCAAAATACCCTTTCGCCTTAAAAGACAAAAACACCCTTCTTTCTTCTTGGATCTTAAATTATCTTCTATGTGGGTGACCCATAGACTCCTCATCATATCGACAGTGTATAGTATCGCAATTAACATCAATTAATCGTCTCACTAATATACAGACCAAGATTGGCCCCTCGCAAGGCATCATGGCCACTCGATAGATTCGAATTCAGCAAAATAGCTACCTATCAATGATATGGTTACTGTGCAATTCGATCCTCTCATCATACGTTATCTCGACGAGATGAAGGCATAGAAATAGTGTCAACCTTTGGTTACTCTTGATATATGTATTCAGTTTCTAGACCAACGACCTGTATTATAATCTGGATAGAGCAACAACTCAATCCCACTGTAGCCACAGCTTTAGTGCCATTGCCATATATAGAATTGCGCTGTGAGATAAATTCTCCCATACCCAGGAGTGATGAATCCTCTGTCAATCCACCATAGTCTTGATACACTCCTTGATGCAGCCAATCACCACTGCATTGATAGCTCTGAATAGAACTGCGTTATGCTAGTGTCAAACTACACCAATCGGTGCACAAGGCGCTCTAGTGATCTCAAGTCTAAGGATCACATGTACCACCATTCGTTAGAGGATTTGTTCCATAGACACTGGGGTTACCATCCATATGGAATCCTCTGGTGGGTCAGTCAAGTGAACTTGTTGTGGTGTAATCGCCTACAGCAAGCACCCATGTGTTGTACCAGGTTGTCACCAAACATCCTTGACAAGTGAGATCAGTCACTGCCTTTTGATAGAGTCGTTCAACACTATGATAGCCTTACTGTATTATCTGTGCCCTTACTTCAGAATAATACTGGGGCTATGGACGTTTCTAGAATGGCCACCATATGTGCTCATAGGGTTCTCACTATCAAGATTTGAAACACTTGATACCCTCGTCACGATTCTACCATTCTAAGGACATATATCAATACATATTGCAATAATAATGATTTACGTGAAAAATGTCTTTTATTGATTAATGAACATTATTACAAGGAGTCAATTCCACAATAATTGATTGGCTCTAGGGCACCTACTCTAACAAATTGGGCCTCCAAAGTATTCCCAACATACAGCAACATATATCGAAAAAATTCTAGGGTCCGTTTGGTTTGTTATTTTGGATAGGATTTTGGAGATAGTATTGGATAGTTGAATAGGGTGATTATTACGAGGTAAAATTTAAACATTAACAAAAAAAAAAAAAAAAAACCCTTAGGTTTGCTAATTTAACTAAACACCCTAATAGAGTCCTAGGATCAAGAAAAAGAAAAAGATTTGAAAGTTGCGAAACTTTCTCAAGAACCAAACAGAAATTTCAGAAAAGAAAGAGAGAGAGAGAAAATGTTGAATCTTTCCAGAACTAAAAACTTATTTTTTATTTGCTTAACTTTTTCAACTGAATATTAAATTTCTTTAATACAGGCATCAGCCACATTGGCTATCCTTTACAAATTAACATCTCCACTGTTGATCATTCTTCTAGCATCTCCACCATTGATCAATTGTAAAACTCCAGCTGCCTTGTAATACTCTAACATCCTCCCTCAAGCCAAGCAGTAAAACTTTACTGTTGCAACTTGCCAATATAACCACAACTACCTTTTAACACTCTGTCATCCTCCCTCAAGCCAAGCAGTAAAACTTTACTGCTGCAGCTTGCCAATATAACCACAACTACCTTTTAACACTCTAACATCCTCCCTCAGACGAGGCTACATCGCCATAGTTGATGTCAATATGTTTACTGCATAGACTCAAACTACATTTTTCTGCACAAACTCAATCTGCATTTTTCTACACAAGCTCAAACTGCATTTTTTTTTTAATACTCCAGCAACTCATCAGCAATTTGTTTCATCACCAGTCTTACCATCATTCTCTAGTCCTTCATTGAGCTTGCTTGAGTTAACATCCTCCCTCAAGTGAAGCAGAGAAGTCAGCTGAAGCTTGGTACACAATAACTAAAACCTAGTACTAGGAAGAGGTTTTGTAAGTAAGTCAACAATTTGATACTCAGATGCAATATATTGGACTGCTAATCGCTTGGAAGCAACCAAGTCACGAACATAGTGCACATCAATTTCTATGTGCTTAGTATGGGCATGAAATACCGGATTTGCAGCTAAGGCACCTGTGCTTTTGTTGTCACACCATAGAACTGATTTAAAGGGCACTGAGATCTTCAACTCTTGAAGCTGTTGTATCCAAATGATTTCGGTAGAGGCTTGAGCAAGAGCTCAATATTCTGCCTCTGTGGAACTTAAGGCCACCACTTTTTGTTTTCTAGAGGACCAACCGATCAGGTTTCTAGCAAGGAAAATACAAAAACCACTGGTGGATTTTCTGTCATCTAAATCATTTGCCCAATCAGCATCAGCAAAGCCTTCAATTATTAGATTTGATGAGGGCTTAAACAATGCCATAATCCAAAGTGCCTTTTATGTAACGAAGGACCCTTTTACAAGCTGTCCAATGTGTAACAGAGGAATTTTGAAGAAACTGGCTTAACCTGTTCACTGCAAAAGATAAATCTGGTCTAGACATGGTTAAGTATTGTAGACCTCCAAATAAGCTTTTGTATAATGTGGGATTATCAAACAATGGATTGTTATCTCTAGTGAGCTCGGTGTTTGCTGCCATAGGAGTAGAACTAGGATTTGCATCATACATCCTAGCTTTTTTAAGTAGATCGGTCGCATATTTTGACTGAGTTAATAAAGTGCCAGCTGAAGTTTTCACTACTTCAAAACCAAGAAAGTAACTCAACTCACCCAGGTCTTTTAGAGCAAAAGTTTGATGTAATTCTTTAACCAAACTCTGGATGTATGAAAAGTTATTCCCTGTAATCAAAATGTCATCAACATATTCTAGTAGGTAGACCACTTTTTCAGCAGAGTAATGAATAAACAAACTATTGTCAGCTGATGAATTTTGAAAGTTTTGAGCAAATAGGGCTCCTTTAAGTGTTTCAAACCAGGCTTTAGGGGCCTGTTTGAGTCCATATATGGCCTTATTTAACTTACACACATGAGCAGGTTTTGTGGAGTCAATAAATCCTGTAGGTTGTGTCATATACACTGTTTCAGCAAGGTCTCCATTCAAGAATGCATTGTTGATGTCAATCTGTTGTATCTTCCAATTGTAATGAGTAGCTAAAGAAAGAATAACTCTAATAGTGCATGGTTTAGCCATTGGAGCAAAGGTCTCAAAGTAGTTTATTCCAGGAGTTTGTTGAAAGCCCTTGGCTACCAACCTAGCTTTGTACCTCTGAATGGTACCATCGATGTTGTATTTAACCCTGAACAACCACTTATTGTCTACCAGAGTCATTTGCCTATCATATGGTACAAGTGTCCAGGTCTTATTTGCCATCAAGGCATCATATTCTGTTTTCATAGCAGAAAATCACTCTTCTGAGCTTAATGCATCATTAACATTTAAAGGCTCACAAGTGGAGGTTGTGGTGGCAATAAATGTATGAGTTTTGTTCAAACCAGTTGTTTTTTATATGGTAAGCATTGGATGAACATTTTTTGGTGAGTCTGACGTTGATGACAAATCTTTTTGATGATCAGCAATGGGAAATTGGACTTCTAGCTTTAAGCTAGGGAGTAGAGCACCATCAGATATAATTTGATATAGGCCTAGAGATGTACTGATTGAAGATGAATGCTTTGGCTCAGAATCTGAAGAGAAATCACTTGTACAACCTGCTGATAGAGTTTCAGAATCATTAATGTCATTGGTAACAGGTGCATCAGCAAAGTTTGAAATAGATTCTAAGAGAGATTGTGAATTTTGAGCATCAGGTATCTCATAGGGAATTTGCCATTTTTGACAAACATGATGCTCAGTTAATTTGTTGTTCAAACTCTGCTCCTTTGTACTGTCACATTGTATCTCTTTGGATGGAAAACTCCTTTCATCAAAATCAACATGTCTTGTAATATAGACTCTGTCGGTTTCACTTAAACATATGTATCCTTTATGGGACACACTGTAACCTATGAAAATACAAGGTTTACTGTGATAATCCATCTTGTGTGATTTGTATGACCTCAAAAAATGGATAACACCGACAGCCAAATACTTTTAAAAGATTGTAATCAGGTGTCTTATGAAACAATTTCTCAAAAGGAGACTGATATTGTAGAACAATAGTGTGTAGCCTATTGATCAGAAACACAGCAGTGTGAAAAGCATGCCACCAAAATTGGAAAGGTAGAGATGATTGAGCTAATAATGTCAACCCCATTTCTTATATACCTATGCTTTCTTTCAACTTTGCCATTCTGTTGATCCACATGAGGACATGGGTGCCTGAATACAATGCCATGCTTAGTTAGATAAGGCAGAAAAGTTCTAAATTCTCTTCCCCAATCTGTTTGTGGACACTTGATCTTTGTATCTTGTTGTTTTTCAACCAAAACATGGAATTGTGTAAATACCATAAAGGTATCAGACTTCTGTTTCAAAGGGTAAATCCATGAATATCGACTAAAGTCATCCAGAAAAACAAGATAATACTTGTAACCTTCTTTTGCCATAACAGGTGCTGGTCCCTATAAATCAGCAAAGATCAATTCCAAAGGTTTTGTAGTTACTGTTTCAGAAGCATAGAAAGGCTGTTGATGTAATTTTCCATATTTGCAAGCAGAACAACATTGTAAGGATTCAGTAACACGAAATGCATTTTTATTGAAAACCTTGTTTACAATAGTTTGGAGAACTTTGTCATGTGGATGACCAAGCCTCATGTGCCAAACAGTTGGATCTAGCTCCTGTTTATTCTTAGTAACTACATTTACGAAATACACTCCTTTTATTCCTGAATCACTGTTATGCAGTAAAGATGAATTACATCCTGATAACATAGGTTTATTTATCCCAGCAACTATACTACTAACTTGCAGTCTTGAAGTATTACTCCCAGAAGCATATGTTGTCCAAGCTCCAACTTGATTAAAGTGTAGTTGATACAGTCCCTCTTTAAGTGTGCCTTGTAGTAGAGTTGCTTGTGTCACCTTGTCCTTAACAAAACACAAGTCAGCAAAAAATTCAACTATAACTGCATTGTCTTGAGTGAGCTTTGATATACTTATCAAGTTCTTTGTAATTTCAGGCACTACCAACACCTTAGCTATTTTCAATTTCTTTAAAGGTAACAAGGTAGGAAAAGAAATGTCACCTGTATGAGTGATGTTCAAGCACTGACCATTTCCAACCTAAAGTTTTTCTGCTCCAGAGTAAGGACTGCTAAGAGTGAGATTTTGAGCAGTTGAGGTAATATGACTTGTTGCTCCGGAATCAAGATACCACTGAGGGTCTGCTACTGATATTGGCTGTGCAAAGTAAGACATAGGATTGGCAGCCTAAGAATGACTATCAACTTGTGACAAATTCGACTGAGGTTAGACAGGCAATGAATTAGGAGTACCAGAACTATGTTGCATATAGTGAGCTTGATTGGTTTGATCTGACAGCTCATCTTGAGAAGGTTGTATCATCTACTGATATTGTGACTGAGGATTTGGATTTTGAGGACCTTGATATGATAAATCAAGTCTATGATAGCATTGTACAGCTGTATGTCCTGGCTTTCCACAGACTTGATAGAAAATTCTTGGTTTAAAGAAATTCTTGCCTCTTCCTTTACCTGAATTTGGATTCACTCTTCTTATATCTTGTGCCAACAAGGCATTATGATTGTATTGATGATCAGGAAAATAATTCCCACCAAAGGCATTATATGAAGGACTGAAAACTTGAGCATTATAGGATGATGGATAGCTAAGTAAAGGTGATCTAGAATGAATGCCATGATGAGTACCACCAACAAAATTCCTTTTCTATGCAATCAGTGCTGAGTTCTCATGATAGATTCCATGCACATTGTTATATCTTTCTAGTCTAATTTCATGTTTATGAAGCAGAAATTGTGTTTCTTGCAAGGTAAGATCATCACCTCTAGCTAACAAATGCACTGATACAGCATCATATTTGGGACCCAGGCCATCTAAAATATAAGCTACCAATTCCTCAGTACTTAGATGCACTCCACTAGCTGACAATGAGTCTACATAACCTTTCATTTTGAGTACATATTCGTTAATACTTAAGGACTCCTTGTTTGTACTTTGCAACAAGTTTCTCAAGTGCATAGTTTTGGCTTTGGATTCAGTAATAAAATGTTTCTCTAAGATTGTCCAGATTTCATATGAACTAGAACACTTAGCAACGTGACCAAACATCGATTCAGAGATGGATGAGTACAACCAACTCATGAGAAATTGATCAATTCTCTTCCACAGAAAATAGTCAGGGTTAGATTTCCTTACCACAACTCTTGTTTCAGCGTCTTTAATTGAAACAGTAGATTCAGGACAAGATTTTTCTCCATTCACAAATCCTTCAGGCTGAAAAGAGGTTAGCACTGGTAGAACCTGAGATCTCGAGTAATTTTGGTTTTTCTCGCCTAATTTTACTGCTATAGTAGGCAAAGAAGTCGGAAAACTAAAGCTCTTTAACTAATCATCATTCAGAGCCATTCTTTCAACATTCTTGATAGGGATTTCATCAGCCATACTTGAAAACTATTTCCAGAGATACTGAAATTATTTGTGACGCTAGTCAATTGGAAGCTCTGATACCATAATAGAGTCCTAGGATCAAGAAAAAGAAAAAGATTTGAAAGTTGCGAAACTTTCGCATGAACCAAACAGAAATTTCAGAAAAGAAAGAGAGAGAGAGAGAAAATGTTGAATCTTTCCAGAACTAAAAACTTATTTTTTATTTGCTTAACTTTTTCAACTGAATATTAAATTTCTTTTATACAAGGATCAGCCACGTTGGCAATCCTTTAAAGAATAACATCTCCACTGTTGATCATTCTTCTAGCATCTCTGTAACGTCCCACTTGAGGTACGTAGCTAATGTTTCTTCTTTTGCTCTTATTTGAGTTGGTTTATTAGTATTATTATTTGGGTGACCTTTGATTGAGTGATATGTTGAATACTTGCCCTGAAATTGGTTGAAATAGAAGAAGTTCAATGTTCCAGGCTTCGCCGGGGCGAAGAAGAATCTTCGCCGCGGCGAAGAGGTGTTGAAGCCACGGGAAGCTGCTGGACAGTTTCACCGCGGCGACAGAAGCTCCCTCGCCGCGGCGACATGCCAACCAAAATGTTTGTTAAGTTTTAGATATTTTCTTCCCTAAGGGCAATTTGACCATTCTACCCCTAATTAGTAGGAAAAGTGGGGAGTAAAATATAAGGAATTTTCATGGAGAATATGTTGATATGGGGGTGTGTTTATAATGAATCAAAGGATATAGATGGAATTCCCAAGGAAGAGTAAGGGCAAAATGGGAATGCTTGTGCATAAATTTCATTAAAAGGAATTAAGTCATTGCAAACCCTTCATTCTTCTTCTCCATCGCCACTCTCCTTTCTTACTTCCTCTCAAATTCTCTTTCTTTTGTTCAAGGAGTTTTAGAGGGCTTTTGGAGTGATTTGGGGTAGAAAATCAATCTAAGGCATCCTAAGGTAAGGATTCTTGCTTTGGATGTGAAGTTTTGTGAGTTTTTGAGTATATTTGAATATTGAGGGTTTTTGTTCATTTGTTTAAAGAGCAGAGAAAAAGTCAAGCAAACCAAGAGAAAGGAAGAGCTAGTGAGATCTCTCCATAACAAGGTAAGTAAATCCCAACCCAAGTGAGATTTGAGAATTTTCTTGATTAGGGTTTTAATAACAATTATGGATGTATGTTATATACATGTTATATGCTATGTTATTGAGTCTTAAATGGAGATTATTATTGCTTTGTGATTGTTCATACATTTCAAGTATAAGAAGTGAGATGTGGGTTGGAAAGGTAGTTTGAGATGGAATTGAAGGATATTGAGAAATCCTTTTTGGAAGTGTTATTCTTTGGCAGGAATTATGGCTATGTGAGGGAGTTTTCTCCCATTTTGGATGGTTAGAGAAAGACATAGAATTATTGTTATAGTAGAGTTTTATTATGCACTTGAGTTGTTTGATGAAACGCCTAATAGAGGTTTGAGTATGAGTAGTGAACCTTAATTCTTGCAACACTGTATGTTGGCATTTCATGTGGAGATGCACCATCCATAGACATTAATTGTGCATTGAGAAATGACTTAAGAAAGAGTAGAAAACTTTGTGTAGGCACTTGCTCTATGAGTAGAGAACTTTGTGAATGCAACCACTCTAAGGGTAGGGAGAATGAGAAGTGCTAGAGTAGAATGAATGAGGCTAGTTATTAGAAATGGGTTGATGCTTTGTGATCATCACCCAATAGTTATTAGAAACGGGTGGATGCTTTGTGATCATCACCCGATAGTTATTAGAAATGGGTTGATGCTTTGTGATCATCACCCGATAGTTATTAGAAACAGGTGGATGCTTTGTGATCATCACCCGATATTTATTAGAAATGGGTTGATGCTTTGTGATCATCACCCAACAGTTATGAGAATCGGGTTGATGCTTTGTGATCACCACCCGATTAGTTATTAGAAACGGGTTGATGGTTTGTGATCGTCACCCGAAAGTCATGAGGAACGGGTAGGTGCTTTGTGGTCTCCATCCAATAGTCACGAAAACCGGGTAGGTGCTTCGTGATCCCCACTTGGTAGTCACTAAGAACGGGTTGGTGTTGTGTGAACTCCACTCGACAGTCATGAAGAGTGAGATGGTGCTGTGTGAACGCCATCCGGTTGTACCTCCTGTAAGATGAGGCCATGACGTTTAGTAGGAAACAACAGAAAGTGTGAGGAAAGAATTAAGAGAAATACATACGGGGATAAACAGATAGAGGGTTTACTTACTGAGCATTATTTTGTGCTCACCCCGTTATTTTCCTTTGTGGATACAGGATCTAGGTGATGATGCAGTCAGAGGGGCATCGGCAAGCAAGGGGCAATAGCTACACTGTTTCCCCTGTTTTTGTCTTTGTAAATGGCTTTTTGTAAATGATGCGCTTTGTGTATAAAAGACTTATTACATATAATAAAAAGAAAAGTTTTGGGCCCATTTTCTATCATTATTATGCATGCATTGTACTAGTTACAGCAGTTGTTACAATCTCCACCATTGATCAATTGTAAAACTCCAGCTGCCTTGTAATACTCTAACATCCTCCCTCAAGCCAAGCAGTAAAACTTTACTGTTGCAGCTTGCCAATATAACTACAACTACCTTTTAACACTCTATCACACCCCAATATATAAAAATTTTGTAAAATGACAAAAACATCCCCACCCACCCACAGTGCCAGATTCTGACCACTACCGTCGAAATCTGGCGTTACGATGTAACCGGTCGGATCTGGGTGGTCGTGCGTCAATTTGGCCTTTTTTGGCCAGATCCACCACGCATCTGGCCGTCAACGGCGACCAAAGATATGGTCATCGTTGTCGGTCAACGATGACTAAGAGTTGGTCATCAACGACGACCATTTCTTTGCGATGGCTAGATCGACGAATTACCGGCTAGTTTCGATCGTTTGTACACCTTTGTGAAAGACTTCGACTACCGCCGATGGTGGTTGTGGGAATCTGGCAACCATGGGTGGTTGGGGGTGTTTTTATTAATTTTTAAACTTGTTTTTGGGGTGTTTAATTAAATTAATAAACTTAAGGGGTCTAAAAGTAATTCAATATAATATAATAGTATTTCCTAAATAATAAAATAAATAGTTATTTTGATAATAGGATTGGGAATAGGGTATGAAATAATAAACCAAACGTACCCCTAAATTTTTCTTTATCACACAACAATGCAAAAAACCCCAAAATTTGGCCCATTGCATCTTTTACGTGGGGTTGTCCTGTTTTCTAGATTTGATGTGCATTTGCATGCACATCAAATCGGGCACTTGGCTGAAAAACCAAGTGCCAGTCAAGGCCAAGTTCTGGTGGGCACTTGGCCACCACGTGGCCATCACAAGCGGGGTAAAAAGAGTCAGGATAGCAGCAGTGCGCTGCTGTACCAAACAAGTGAGCAAAAATTCCAAATTTTAATCGACAAATTAAAATCACAATTACACATTATCAACATACATCAATCGATAATAAAAATAATGTAATCAAGTGTAAGAGGCTCTGATACAACTATAGGTTAACAGATCTCTTACACGCAGCGAAAAATTAAATTTTTTATCAAGATCTACTAACCGTTAACCCAGATCCTTACACCGATTACACTATTTTAAAAAAAGAAATCAAATCAAAGAAAATATATCATAGTAGCATTAGAGGCTCTTTCAATTTGATGTTGGATTCACAAACCACTTCAAAATAGAAGTGCATTCCCGGTATCCACACGAAGACAGGATTACCATCAATGAGAGACTTCTAGGCTAGGAAGATCACTCACCTACAAGAACAAATCACAGCAGAATTTTCTTTGACAGAAAAAATTCTTTTTCCCCACTAGGGCTGGCATTTTTTGAGAGAGAATGCTGGCTAGGGTTTGTAACTTTTTAATTCAAACAATTAATTAACGATTTAATTTTAGTTGCACTTAAATAGTGCACACTAAAATCCTATTCCAACTTGGAATTGTTAGAGTAGGTGTCCCAGAGCCAATCAATTACTGTAAAATTGATTCTGTAATAAATGTTTATTTATCAATAAAAGGCATATTCTTCTATATCGTGCATGTAATGATATATGTCCTTAGAATGGTAGAACCGTGACGAGAGTATCAAGTGTTTCAAATCTTGATAATGAGAACCCTGTGATCACATATGGTGGCCATTCTAGAAATGCTCGTAGCCCTAGTATTATTCTGACCAAGAACACAAATAATACAGTAAGGCTATCATAGTGTTGAACGACCCTGTCGAAAGGCAGTGACTGATCTCACTTGTCAAGGTTGTTTGCCGACAACCTGTTGTAAAGCATGGGTGCTTGCTAGAGGCAAGTTCATTGGACAAACCCACCAGAGGATTCTATATGGATGGTAACCCCAGTGTCTATGGAATAAATCCTCTAACGGATGGTGGTGCATGTGATCCTTAGACTTGAGATCACTAGAGCGCCTTGTGCACCAATTGGTGTAGTTTGACACTAGCCCAACATAGTTCTATTCAGAGCTATCAATACGATAGTGATTGGCTACATTGGGAAGTGTATCGAGACTATGGTGGATCAACAAAGGATTCATCACTCCTGGGTACGAGAGAAGTTATCTCACTGGGTAATTCAGTAAATGGCAATGACACTAAATCTGTGGCCACAGTGGGATTGAGTTCATGCTCAATCCAATTTAATATTCCTTTCATTGGTCCAGTAACTGAATACAAACATGTCGAGGATATCAGAGATTGACACTATTTATGTACCTCAGTCTCGATAAGATAACAATTGATGAAAGGATTTGATTATATGGTAACCATACCGTTGACAGGCTGCGGTTTCATTGAATCTGAATCTATCGGATGGCCATGATGCCTTGCTGGGGGCCAATCTTGGTCTGTGTTTAGTGAGACGATTAATTGGTGTTAATCGCGATACTACTCACTACCGATATGATAAGGAGTTTACGGGTCACACACTTAGAAGATAATTTAAGTATCAATTTGTGAGAAGGTTATTTTGATAATCTCACAGTGCAATTAAATTTGCTAAGGTTGTTGCCTGTAATCAATTTTAACATTAAAATTAAATTAGTGAGATTATATTTAAATATATCTATGTATATATTTAAATGAATTATTATTATTAATTAAATGTTAATATATTATTATATATTAATTGATTTTAATTATAATAATAATTAATTAATTAATTAAAATACCATAAAGGGTGTGTGTGGTTGTAAGGGTGAACTACGGTCAGAGCCCATGGCTATTCCTAAGTGGAATAGGGTTTTAATTGTTGCACTATATAAGTGCAACTTAAAATTAAAACAAAAGATAATTATTCATTCAATTAAAACCCTAGCCGCCCTATCTCTCTCTCTCTCACTCTCAAAAAGAAAACTTTTCTTGTTCTTCTTTCTTCATTCTTGAAGCCCTTGATTGTTCTAGGAAAATAATTAAGGGTTCTGTGGATTATCTTCGTGTGGACTTCCATGAGTGTGATCCTACTTTGGATCGATTGGCGAAAAATCACGTGAACAGTAGATGGTAAACAGTAACCTTGAATAGTGTTCCTGTCCTGAATAGTGGATGGTGAACAGTAACCATGAACACTGCCGTGAACAGTGTTTCTGTCTGGAATTAAGTACAAAGATATTCGAAGGAGCCTCCAAATGTACGTAAGCATTCTAATCCTTGAATGGATTTACTTTATACATATTTTTGTTTATAAACATGTAAACGGTATAATCTATACTCGGATCTAGGCAAAAAAAGATAATTGATTTACCGATTGAATTTTTGTTTTCCGTTGCATATGGTAGATCAATTACTTATAGTGGTATCAGAGCCTCAAGTATTAGATTATATTGTTTAATTGATGTTTGATAACATGTTATTGCATGATTTGAAGTGTTTTAAAATCTTGAAAAATTATGTATGTTGAATGTCTTAATTAATCAATTGATTAAATAATGTGTTGTTGTATTGGTTGATTGGTATCCTGGTCAAATGTTTAAGCATTCGATTTGATTTGGATCCATGTCATTATGTGAAAAATTGCAAAAGACGTTACTGTGCCTGATTCATTGTTTTGCAGTGTTAGCCGCGTCAAAATAACACTTCGCCATGGTAAGATGTAAAAAGTGAATTTGGCCGCGACGAAATAAACCTTCGCCACAGCGAAATTCTGGAAAAGTAGATCTAGCAGCGGCGAAATAAAACTTCTTCGCGGCATAAAACTCTCTGGAATGATTTGTGTTTTCTGGAAGTTCACGGTTGCTGCGGCAAAATAAAACTTCGCCGCAGTGACCATGTGTGCAGGAACTTCATTGGGGCGAAGAATTTATTCGCCGCGGCAAGAAACCTACTATTCCGTTTTTGCTTTCCATTTTTCGCACAAGGGATAAATTGCAATTTTTTGAACCTTTAAAGCCAATAGTCATTCTGCACGTTTAAGGTGGTAACTTGATAATTCAACCCACCTAATTCAAAAATTGATTGTTTTTTAATGTATGGAATGTTCTTGTTTGATAATTGCATGGTGCCCGGTACATGAGCCTTAGACCTATTGTTTATTGTTTATTGGGTTTATTTGTAATTTTTATAAACAAATAGGACATGTGTGTCCTGCCTCTTTCTCTTAAATCTCCATGTATTTCTTCTCCTCATCTCACTTCCCTCATATGTAATGCGAGGTTTCTATTTTATTGATGTACATTAGAATAATTTTTTTATTATAAAATTATTTGTAATGATCGCGAAGAAGAAACGAAAGAGCTATGAAGAGGAATATTTATTTTTAAACCCTAGGTTGACCTACCGATTCCTCTAGGCTCGAGGAAATCAGTTTTAGTGGGCCATGTACCGACACGTTTAATTTTTTGTTTAGAATGCATCCTAAGGTTGAATGTTCAATAACATGCTAAACAATGTCATTCTAACAAAGATAATAATCTGGTGAGACATCAAATAAAAACCCTCAAATAAGATATATTAAGTCACGTATGCCTTCCATCACCATGGTTTTAATCAAACCATTGTTCGTCGGAACCCTGTTCGCCATAGCGAAGGGTACACTTCTACCAGTGGGAGGTTAAAATCCATTAGAGTTTTCCTTAATGATGATAGGTTGACTTAAAATGACAGTTTTACTTGTTCGCCATAGCGAAGGTTGATAAACACGTCATAGACATAGTAGAGAAGTACATGTGTTGAGTGTTCATGGCAACATGTAGTATCCACTCTACTGATACTGGGAATCACACTTAAGGACAATGGCTAGGCCGTTGGATTGTGTGATTGGCTTGTTGGCTTACTTCACACTTGAGGTTAGTAGTGGGAGCTATCAACTGGTGTGGATTAAGTTTGTTAGCCTACCTAATCAACCCATTTTGGCTTGTTCGCCACAGCGAAGGTTTGAAATGGGCCAAATGGGATCTCATTCCACTAGGAAAGCCAACGGGCCTTCCCGAGTTAATAGTGAGTGCTATTGGCTTGAGGAAAACAGTGGGAGTGTTTTTTAATAAAAGACCATATTAAAAAATAATAAACATTATATTGACTTTACTTTTCTGAATTGTAGATTCACTTAAAAATGAGCATTATGGACCTGCAACCGATAATCGAGAAAGAAAACTAGTTGGATGGATCTAATTTCTCAGACTGGTATTGTAATCTTCGGCTTATACTTAAGTCTGAAAAGAAATTATATATCCTTGATAAGCCATACATGGCTGAGCCTGATCCTGATGCCACTCAGGAAGTAAATGATACTTATCAAAAGTTCCTTGATGATGCTGATGGTGTTCAATGCTTGATGTTAGCATCGATGACACCAGTGCTGCAAAAGCAGCATGAGAATACGGATGCTGCTACCATTATTCTACACCTCAAGGAGCTTTACAAAAGGAATGCTCGACACGAGAGGTACAAGGTTTCAAAAGCACTGTTTGGAAGTCACCTGACTGAGGGAGCCCAAGTTGGCCCTCATATGCTCAAAATGATCGAGCACATGGAGAGGCTTAGGACTTTGGGGTTTGAGTTGGATGCAAAATTACAAGTGGATTAATTATGCAATCCTTTCCTGACTCTTATGCACCGTTCATAATGAACTTCAATATGAACGCTATGGTAAAAACCATGTCGAAGCTTTTGAACATGCTAAGGACTACATAGCAAGACTTGAAGAAGTCCAAGCCTATTTTACTAGTAGCTACTAGTAAAGGAAAGGGTAAGGGTAAGGGCAAGGGGAATGCCAAGGCCAATTCCAAGCCCAAGCCTAAAGGATAGGAGGCTCTCGAGCCTGCTGGTGGCGTTGGGAAAGGTGGGAAGGTAGTCTGCTTCTATTGTGGCAAGCTTGGCCACCGGAGAAAGCACTGCAAGGCTTTCCTTGCAAACAAGAAGAAGTCAAATGCTTCGACTTTAGGTATGTTTATGATTGAGATTAACTTCTCTCCTTCAACATCTTGGGTCATTGACACAGGATGTGGTACTCACATTTGTACTAATATGTAGGGACTAAGGTAGAGTAGATTGCTCGCCAAGGGAGAAGTGGACCTACGAGTTGGAAATGGAGCACATGTGACTGCATTAGCTGTAGGGACTTATTGTTTATCTTTGCCTTCTGGCTTATTATTGGAACTCAAAGACTGTTATTTTGTACCTGCTTTGGATAATATAGGATATCGTTTTGAGATTTCTAATGGATTGTTGTCCTTTAGTTTGAATGGTATTCTATTTGGAATTGCAAGGTTATATAACGAATTATATGTTCTTGATTTGAACAATAAGGATGTTCTCGACATTGAAACTAAGAAAGCTAAACATAGCAAACAAAACCATACATACCTCTGGCATTGTAGATTGGGCCATGTTAATCAAACATGCATTGCAAAGCTTCAAAGGGATGGAGTTTTGGACCCTTTTGACTTTTAGTCATTTGAGGTATGCGAGTCATGCCTTTTAGGCAAGATGACAAAGTCACCTTTCACAGGACAAAGTGAAAGGGCTACTAAATTGTTAGGCATCATCCATAGTGATGTATGTGGTCCACTTACAGTTGAAGCCAGAGGTGGATATTCCTACTTCATCACATTTACTGATGATTTCAGTAGATATGGTTATGTTTACCTTATGAGACATAAATTTGAAGTCTTTGATAAGTTCAAAGAATTCAGGAATGAAGTACAGAATATGTTGGGCAAAAGTATTAAAGCTCTTCGACCGGATCGAGGAGGTGAATACTTAAGCTCAAGGTTTTCTGAATACCTGAAGGAATGTGTGTAACAACTACTGTAAACTAGTACAATGCATGCATAACAACAATAGAAAATGGGCCCAAAACTTTTTCTTTTTATTATATGTAATAAGTCTTTTATATACAAGGCGCATCATTTATAAAAGCCATTTACAAAGACAAAAACAGGGGAAACAGTGTAGCTATTGCTCCTCGCTTGCCGACGCCCCTCCGACTACATCATCACCTAGATCCTGCATCCACAAAGGAAAATAACGGGGTGAGCACAAAATAATACTCAGTAAGTAAACCCTCTATCTGTTTATCCCCGTATGTAATTCTCTCAATTCTTTCCTCACACTTTCTGTTGTTTTCTACTAAACGTCATGGCCTCATCTTACCGGANAATTTCACCATTTTAGAAATAGGGCAATGCAATTACACGATGAATTTGTACTGATTATCATTTAGGCCAATCAAAGTCATGAATTGACTCAATTTGATCCTACTATTTAGAAACTTACAACCCTTTAAAAGTTAGTGGTCAAAGGTTAAAATTAATAGCGGAACATGAGGTTTTTCTTACCACGAACCTTTGCAGTAATTTTATCTTCAAATCCAAAATAAAAACCAAAAAAAAAGTTTTGAAAACAGAGGAGAACAAAAGAAAAAAACTAGGGTTAGAGATAGGAATGAGAGAGAATTTCTCTAAGAAAATGAGAGAGAAAAAAGAGAAAAGGAAAAGAAAGAAGAAAATTTTTATTTTAATTTGTAAGTGATAAGGGTATATTAGTCTTTTAGCTTTCCAATTGGAAGGAACCCTAAATTTTGATTGACGGTAGGGGCGATATAATAGTTTCTGTAAACCGTTCCGCTACTTGATACTTACATATAACTCAAGGGGGCGAACAGAATTAAGCCAATTGAAAATAACATTGAAATTTTTAATGGAATGGGGGCTAGGGTCCAATTTTCTAAACCAACGGGTGCTTTCATAATATCATAAATAAGTTGAAGTTTACTCAACAAAATCCCTATAATTAATTTTATCTCATTTTTCTTTTTAAATACATTCTTATATCAATGTTTAATAATATTTTAATAACCTTAAAAGAGAGTATTTTTGTCATTTTGATATAAATTTAACAGTCAAATAATCTTTTATTGAGTCAAATGTCTAATACAATGGTATTTTGAAACTATATGGACTAAAACTCTAGTATTTGAAACCATTTTTCTTGAAGTAATTAATTGAAACCACATGTATTAAAAAGGAATTAACTCAAACAATAAAGGTAGAGAAAAAATTACCTAAGACAATATCACCACCTCATTTTAATGACAGGTGAGACTGTCCAATGACACAGGCATGAGTTACCACACATATATCAAAAGACACCTTGCATGATATCTTACATAGGCATGTAGTACTACTCATATTTCCAAAGGACAAGATATTATCTGCTTTGGACTCATACTTGAGCAGGCTTAATTTTGAGTATCATGCAAATGTCATTCATCCGAAACTTGTTTACTGAGTGAAACTAAAATCAGCCTTATAAAGTCAATTCCAAGCTCATTCCTTAGCGATGTAGGATGTGTCAACTCTCCATCTTATGGACTCAGCGTTCTTATGAGGTTGATTCACCCATCCATCAAGTAAAGGCATGTTNGTAGAACTCTTAGTCCTCCTTGGTTAAGGAGTATGAATTAGGAAGAAAGTGTTATTATTAGCCTTTATCATATTAGGGTTATCAATTCAAGTAAGATTCGGGATCTTGACTGAAGTGGAAAGTAAATATGGTTTTGATTCTTATTTTGGGACTGCTATGGGCTAATGGTTGGAGCTCGATTTAGCTTAACATGTAGGATAACCCAACTCATAGAGTGGTTGGTTCACAAGGTGGATTTAAGTGTAGGCCTAATCGGAATTGGGCTAAAGCACTAGGTCATATTGTGTTTATTTCATTATTGGACCTCATCAGACCCAATATGATTTTAGACTCATACAATTGCCATATTCCTAAATTGTCTCTCACTTTCCACCATTTTCTCAGCAACCAAACACAGGCACAAACCAACAAATCCAATTAAATATCGCATCTCAACTCAATTCAAACTCCTAACCCCTTCTTCAATTGCCAACTAACGATTACAAAATCCAAAACACAAAGCACCACCCGATTACTTAAGAAGCAACCAAAATTCATACAATTAAACAAGAAATGAGAAGCATTAAAACATAACATGTCACTAATCCAAACCACTAAGCGTTCATCCAATTGCTTGAAAGCCTAAAACCAGCTACAATGTTCACAAACTTCCTTTCACTTTCCTCGACACAATTAGATGCAATCAAACACTAGATCTCAACTCAAAATTCAAACACATAACAACGTGTGAAGTGTGGCCAATAGTGGAGTAAAGATTGAAGATGCAGAATTGGATATTTGATTTTGTTTTGGGTTTTAGGGATTTAATTTTTATTGACTGGTTTAGCCACTGAGCTGGTTGGACCGACGGTTTGGTACTATTTGTTCTACCGATCTGTTACCGGTCCAAAGTAGGTTTTAAGCTATAACTGGGTTTTATAGCAAACTAGACCAAAGTTGGGCCAATTCCCGTTCGAATTGGCCGATCCAATCCGAGTTTCAAAACAATGATCACTATAACAGGTGATTTTGAAAACTAACAAAACAAGGTATTGTTTTGTTGAATGATTACCACAATACTAAGAGTAGGGCAGTGAGATTTTCTCCTCTACTTATTTTTGGTAAAAAATTGCCACTTACTCTATAATCCTATAGCTTTGTTAGGCTAAATGTAACGGGTTAATAATTATTTTTTTAAAACATAAAAAATTTCAAAAAAATAATGGGAAAGGTGACCGTTATTTTTGAAGAAAAAAATGGAAAACTAGAGTATCAATAGAAATATAATAATAATTTCTTAAAAAAGTTACTAATAGGATGTACATAAATAAAGTATGAAAAGTAATGTTACACCCACAACCTCTTCTCACAAACTTTCTCTCACAACCCTGATGTGACAACTCGCAATTAGTCAGTCGTAATTTATCAGGTAAGACCCAGGTGGGTCTCAAAATGACCTAACCAATTGCGAGCTGTTACGTCGGGACTGTGACAAGAAGTTTGTGAGAAAAGATTTTGGGTGTAGCATTTTACATTATAAAAATAAAAAATAAAAGTGCACAAACTAGTTGGCTGAGGCCTTTTGGTTGACAACATTTTTTATCCCCATTTCGCCCCTCACATACCCACAAATTTGCTTTTGTATCATTTAATTGTTAATCGCTCTGTGTGATGGAAAGATCGTTCATTCCAAGCCCAAAATTTTTAACACTTCTTTAACAAATTCAGGTACTTTGATCTCTCTCCCGCTCTTTTTTTTTATTATTCTATCCAAATATTTAAGGGTTTGTTTGGTTTATTATTTTGGATAGGATTTTGGGAATAATATTGGATAGTTGAGTAGGGTTATGATTACGAGAATAGGATTTGAAAAATATTTGTTTGGTAGAGTATTTTTACCTTGATATTTGTGTTGAATATTTTATTGATATATTTTTTTATAAATGATTTATTAATATAATATTTTGTGCATTTTGTTGAAATAATGTATTATTATATATATAACTTATCAATTTACATTTTAATAATATTAAACATTTTATTGGTAATTTTATTACCAGTAAATATTAAAAACAAAAACTCATATTAATTTCAAGAACTAATCCAACTGTTTAAAAACATCAGATTAATACATATATGACAAAAGTACTAATTATCAACCCTTACAATCGTTCTTACACATATACTCCATTAACAACTATGACATGGTCCACTGTGCTACCCACAGTGCATTCGTTATGTTATCCCGTACAGTCATCATATTGTCTATAATTCCTTGCTGCGGTTAACTCGGTCTTTCTCTATTTCGGCCATCTTCTGTCCCGTTTTGGCGATCACAATATACTTGCTCATTACCCGTATTTTCAGTGTATTGGTTGAAGATAGCGTCCTCCATATTGTACATTCTGCCTCTTTCTTTACCTGAATTTGGATTCGCTCTTCTTATATCTTGTGCCAACAAGGCATTATGATCGTACTGATGATCAGGAAAATAATCCCACCAAAGGCATTATATGAAGGACTGAAACTGAGCATTATAGGATGATGGATAGCTAAGTAAAGGTGATCTAGAATGAATGCCATGATAAGTCCCACCCACAAATTATGTTTCTGTGCAAGCAATGCTGAGTTCTCATGATAGAATTCATGCACATTGTTATATCTTCTAGACTAATTTCATGCTTTGAAGCAGAATGTGGTTTTCTTGCAAGGTAAGATCATAAACATCTAGCTGACAAAGCACTGATGCAGCATCATATTCGAGACCCAGGCCATCTAAAAATATAAGCTATCAATTCCTCAGTATTTAGATGCACTCCACTAGCTGACAATGAGTTTGCATAACCTTTCATTTTGAGTACATATTCGTAATACTTAAGGACTCCTTTTTGTATTTTGCAACAAGCTCTCAAGTGCCTAGTTTTGCTTTGGATTCAATGATAAAAAATGTTTCTCTAAGACGTCCAGATTCATATGAACTAAAACACGTTGCAACATGACCAAACATTGATTCAGAGATGGATGAGTACAACCAATCCATGAGAAATTGATCAATTCTCTTCCACAGAAAATAGTCAAGTTAGATTTTCTACCACAAAACAGTTTCAGCATCTTAATTGAAATAGTAGTATGGGACAAGATTTTCTCATTACAAATCCTTCGAGCTGAAAAGAGGTTAGCGCCGGTAGACAAATGAGATCTCCAGTAATTGTGGTTTTGTCGCCTAATTTACTGATATAGTAGGCAAAGAAGTCAGAAAACGGAAGCTTTTTAACTGATCATCATTCAGAGCCATTCTTTCAACATTCTTGATAGTGATTTCATCAACCATATTGAAAATATTTGAAGAGATACTGAAATTATTTGTGATGCTAGTCAATTGGAAGCTCTGATACCAAATAGAGTCTTAGGATCAAGAAAAGAAGAAGATTGAAAGTGCGAAACTTTCTTAAGAACCAAACAAAAAATTTCAGAAAAGAAAGTGGGAGAGAGAGTGAGAGAGAGAGAGAGAGAGAGAGAAAGCTGGATATTTCCAAAACTAAAGTTATTTTTTAATTGAATATTAAATTTCTTTTATACAAGCATCAGTCCACGTTGGCCATCCTTTACAAAATAACATCTACCGTTGATCATTCTCTTAGCATATCCACCATTGATCAGTTGTGAAAACTCCAACGGCTTGTAATCTCTAACAAACACAGATACATTGATCCCATTTCTTTGTGTAGATTAACATTCTCAAAAGAAATTCTATAGAAAAAATTTCACCATTTTTTAGAAATAGGGCAATGCAATTTACACGATGAATTTGTACTGATTATCATTTAGGCCAATCAAAGTCATTGAATGATCAATTTGATCCTACTATTTAGAAACTTACACCCTTTAAAAGTTAGTGGTCAAAGGTTTAAATTATAGCGGAACATGAGGTTTTTCTTACCACGAACCTGCAGTATTTTTATCTTCAAATCCAAAATAAAAACCAAAAAAAAGTTTTGAAAACAGAGGAGAACAAAAGAAAAAAACTAGGGTTAGGATAGGAAATGAGAGAGAGAATTTCTCTAAGAAAATGAGAGAGAAAAAAGAGAAAAGGAAAGAAGAAGACAAAATTTTATTTTAATTGTAAGTGATAAGGGTATATTGTTTAGCTTTCCAATGGAAGAACCCTAAATTTTGATTGACGGTAGGGGCGATATAATAGTTTCTGTAAAACCGTTCCGCTACTTGATACTTACATATAACTCAAGGGGACGAACAGAATTAAGCCAATTGAAAATAACATTGAAATTTTAATGGAATGAGGGCTAGGGGCCAATTTTCTAAACCAACGGGTGTTTCATAATAGCATATAAAAGTTGAAGTTTACTCAACAAAAATCCCTATAATTAATTTATCGCTTTTTTTTTTTAAAAAATCTTATATCAATGTTTAATAATATTTTATAACCTTAAAAGAGAGTATTTTTGTCATTGTGATAAATTTAACAGTCAAATAACTTTTATGAGTCAAATGTCTATACAATGGTATTTTGAAACAATATGGACTAAAACTTAGTATTTGAAACCATTTTCTTGAAGTAATTAATTGAAACCACATGTATTAAAAGGAATTAACTCAAACAATAAAGGTAGAGAAAAAATTACCTAAGACAAATCACCACTCCATTTAATGACAGGTGAGACTGTCCAATGACACAGGCATGAGTTACCACACCATATATCAAAAGACACCTTGCATGATATCTTACATAGGATGTAGTATACTCATATTTCCAAAGACAAGATATTATCTCCTTGGACTCATACTTGAGCAGGCTTAATTTGGAGTATCATGCAAATGTCATTCATCCAAAAAGTTTACTGAGTGAAACTAACATCAGCCTTATAAAGTCAATTCAAGCTCATCTAGCGATGTAGGATGTGAACTCTCCATCTATGGACTCAGCGTTCTTATGAGGTTGATTCACCCATCCATCAAGTAAAGGCATGTTATAAATACCATTATTTATTACTTTATCAGATATTAAATATCATTATCAATGTTTTTAAATGCAGAACGGGCCTTGACCCAGTCAACGGGCTAGTTTCAGATTGCTCGTTCCGACTGGTTGGACTGGTCAGTTGAACCAAGTGACATCAAAAAATCCAACATGTTTAAATCCAGACAAACACACCCCCGAGAAATTCCATCAGCCTATCAATCCCTACAGGTTTAAAATCTAGCAAACACACCCCTACATTTGGGTGAAAACCCTAGCCACCACAACGAAAATAGTACCTTGATTACAAATCTGAGCGATTGTTACCATACAAAAAACCAAACAAAAAACCAATACCAAATCAACTAATTCGTGACTATTAACTTCTAATTCAGTAGTCATAAAAAAAATAAAATAAAATATAAAAAGGTCAAGCCTAAACTAGAAAGCTGTTGATGCAATTTTCCATATTTGCAAGCAGAACAACATTGTAAGGATTCAGTAACATGAAATGTATTTTTATTGAAAACCTTGTTTACAACAGTTTGGAGAACTTTGTCATGTGTATGACCAAGCCTCGTGTGCCACACAATTAGATCTAGCTCCTGTTTATTCTTAGTAACTACATTTACAGAATACACTCCTTTTATTCCTGAATCACTATTATGCAGTAAAGTCGAATTACATCCTGATAACACAGGTTTATTTATCCCAACAACTATACTACTATCTTGCAGTCTTGAAGTATTACTCCCAGAAGCATATGTTTTCCAAGCTCCAACTTGATTAAAGTGTAGTTGATACAGTCCAGTCCCTCTTTAAGTGTGTCTTGCAGTAAAGCTACTTGTGTCACCTTGTCCTTGACAACACACAAGTCAGCAGAAAATTCAACTATAACTACATTGTCTTGAGTGAGCTTTGATATACTTATCAAGTTCTTTGTAATTTTAGGCACTACCAACACCTTAGCTATTTTCAATTTCTTTAAAGGTAACAAGGTACGAAAAGAAATGTCACTTGTATGAGTGATGTTCAAGCACTGACCACTTCCAACTTGAAGTTTTTATGCTCCAGAGTAAGGACTGCTAAGAGTGAGATTTTGAGCAGTTGAGGTAATATGACTTGTTGCTCCAGAATCAAGATACCACTGAGGGTATGCTACTGATATTGGTTGTGCAAAGTAAGACATAGGATTGGCAGCCTGAGAATGACTATTGACTTGTGACAAATTCGACTAAGTTTGGACAGGCAATGAATTGTTTCCTTTGAAATTATTAGGAGTACCATAACTATGCTGTATATAGTGAACTTGATTGGTTTGATTTGACAACTCATCTTGAGAAGGTTGTATCATCTGCTAATATTGTGACTGAGGATTTGGATTTTGAGGACCTTGATATGATAAATCAAGTCTATGATAGCATTGTACAACTGTATGTCCTGGCTTTCCACAGACTTGACAGAAAATTCTTGGTTTAAAGAAATTCTTNACACTATTGGAAAAATCGGTTTGAGAATATGGAAATAAATAATAAGCCAAACAGACCCTTAATCTCTTTGGACGAGTTTTTATCTCAATTATGGCTTAAACACATTGAATTGCAGCCAAAAAATGCAATTGGGATCTTCTAATTATGGCTCAACTTCTATATTTTTTTTGCAAGTTTGATTTTTTGATGCAGTTTTTGGTGTTTAGATTCATTGTTCTCTCTTAGAATTTGAGCTTTTAAATGATTTCGAAGCTGACCAGAATTTGGTTTTGATAGTCGTAGTTCTTCATGATGATATTGTTGTATTGGATTTTTTTTGTTTCTTTTTTTTTTTTTTTTCCCTTAAGTGATTGAAATAGAATCGTCATCGAATCAGACCCCCGAGTTTGAATACTTGTTCAAGTTGTTAAGATTGGAGATTCTAGTGTTGGAAAAAGTATTCTTCTGTTGAGTTTCACTTCTGATACGTTTGAAGATCTCTCGCCCACAATCGAGAAGCATTATCACTCAATAGATAGCTGAGAGTGTGGGAATCGGTGTATATATATATAAAGTCCAACTTACTATATATCCCTAATTTATATTTAAAACATTAATTCATTTCTCAGTTAATTTCTAATTTAATATAAATAAGAAGAGAGAAAATGTGGAAACTATAAACATGTAGATATTTTTCTGAGTTGAAAATATTCGTCTAATCATTCATACTTCCTTCTATTAATAAATAAATCAATCTATGAACTTGGTGAGATTTAATTTTATTTTCTAAATACAGTATTCAAATTTAATGACATTTTTTCGTCAATTTGTTATATAATTATATGTACATATGATTACCCTACATAATTGTGTCTTAGGTCTATTCGGATACACATTTATACTTGTAACTTTAATGTTATTATTATTTTTAAATTTGTTAACACTAAAAATAATTGTTGTAGATTTTGCCTAGCAAAATAAATCAATATTTAAATGTCGAAGTATCAACTTCTCAAAGCTTCATTATTTCAGGGAAGGAAAAAAAATTAATTATGGTGAAATGATTAAGCCATGACGAAAAAAATATAAATGTGGCGGAAATGATTAATCCATGTAAGGAAACAATAGTTTTAAAGTGCAAATAATTAAGGATATAATTAAGTAACATATAGGTATAATACAAAGATTTGAAAATTGAAAGTTTATGTTTAACCAAGTTAAAAATTTACGAAATGTGTTGATTGTGTTCATTAGTGCTTGTGGGTATGGTCATTTTGTTAAGAAATATGGGTTATTTTGTTTTATTGTTTATTAAGGGTAGATCTATCTTTTTATTATTTCCTTTGTTTAGCCTATATATATCTTTGTATTTAGGTTAAATTATATTTTTCTGTATTCAATTGCATTGTGTAGTATGAATGAAACCCTAGCCTCCTCTTTTTATTATTTCTTTGGATTGTTTAACATGGTATCAGAGCAAGGTTTCATGGGACGAGGCTTAATCTTAAACACAACTTACGCGGATCCAACTCCGCGGTGAGTTGGTTGGGGGTCTACAGGGGGTAGCGCGCCCCTGTCAAGGTTCGGGGCGGAGCCTCGAAAATTTTTGGAGAGGGTATTTGTTCAGTTTCTACAATTGGGTATTTCGTTGGTATTCGTTCAATTTCTGCAATCTGGTATTTCGTTTTCCTTTCTTTTGCATTCTGGTTTTCTTTGTTTTTTGAATATGGCTACTGAAAGAGACAATTCGCTTCAGTCTTTGAGTGTGAGGTTAGATGACAAGAATTATTCGTATTGGAGTTATGTGATGAGAAATTTTCTTAAGGGTAAAAAGATGTGGGGATATGTTAGTGGAACTTCTGTGAAACCTAAGAATACTGATGAGGGTTATGATGCTTTGATAGATGCTTGTGAAGCAAACAATGCAAAAATTATTACTTGGATTAACAATTTTGTTGGGCATTCCATAGCTAGGTACATAGTTATCGAAGTATGAGACAACAAAGGAGGTTTGGGATCATTTACAAAGGTTATTTACTCAGTCAAATTTTGCAAAGCAGTATCAATTGGAGAATGAGATACGAGCTCTTTAGCAAAAGAATATGAGTGTTCATGAGTTTTATTCTGCTATGACAGATCTTTGGGATCAATTAGCTCTTACAGAATCTGCAAAATTAAAGGCATGTGGTGCATATTTTGCTCGTAGGGAGCAGCAACGGTTGGTACAGTTTTTAACAGCACTTCGCAGTGATTTTGAAGGACTTAGAGGTTCAATTTTGCATCGTTCTCCACTTCCTTCTGTTGACTCAGTTGTCAGTGAGTTATTGGCTGAAGAAATACATCTTAAGTCTCATTCTGAAAAGGGAATTCTTTCTACTTCTAATCCTTCTATGTTAGCAGTACCTTTAAAGCCAGACTTTAATAATCAGAATAAGCCTTACACAAGGGTTGCCTTCGACGAGTGCAGTTTCTGTAAGCAAAAAGGTCATTGGAAGGCTTAGTGTCCTAAGTTGAGGCAGCAGCAATCTCAAGCTTGGAAGCTTGGCAACTAGTCACAATCTAATGCTCATAGACCACCTCAAGGTTACAAACCACCACAGTCTACTACTGCAGCAGTAGTTTCATCAGGTCCTTTCACCGATCCTAGTACTCTGGCTGAGCAATTTCAAAAGTTTCTCTCCTTACAGCCACAAGTTATGTCTGCTTCTTCTTCCGTAGGTCAGTTCCCTCATAGTTCTTCAGGTATGTCACATTTTATATGAGTTTTGGATTCTGGTGCTTCACATCATATGTCTCCAGATTCTTCATCTTTTGCTTCTGTGTCTCCTTCGTCTTCTATTCCTGTCATGACTGCTGATGGCACTCCCATACCTTTAGAAGGTGTTGGTTCTGTTATCACACCTCACTTGCCTCTCTCTAATGTTTATCATATTCCAAAACTTACATTAAATCTTGCTTCTGTTGGTCAGTTATGTGATTCTGGTAATTTAGTCACCTTTTCCTTTTCTTCTTGTTATGTACAGGATCTAAAGTCTCGGAAGCTAATTGGGACAGGCCATAGGAAGGGGGGACTATATATTTTGGATGAGTTAAAAGTGCCAGTTGCTGCTGCTACTAGTGCTGATGTTGCCGCTACTAGTGCTGATTTGTCTTCTTTTCGTTTGAGTCCTTCTTCTTCTAGTTTTTATTTATGGCATTCTCGTTTAGGTCATGTTTCGTCTTCTCGTTTGAGATTTTTGGCATCCACAGGGGCTTTAGGAAATTTATAAACTTGTGATATTTATGATTGTAGTGGATGTAAACTGGCAAAATTTTCGGCTTTACCTTTTAATCAAAGTATTTATGTTTCTTCTTCTCCATTTGATTTGATTCATTCTGATGTATGGAGGGACCTTCTCCTGTTGCCACAAAAGGAGGGTCTCGATATTGTTTTTTTTATGAGATCATACTCGTTATTGTTGGGTTTGTTTAATGAAACATCGTTCTGAATTCTTTGAGTATATACAGCCTTTTGAGCTTTGTAAAAACTCAACATTCTGCTGTATCAAATGTTTTAGGTGTGATTTGGGTAGGGAATACATCTAATAAATATTGTGAGTGCTTGCATTAGATGGAACGTTCACCAAACCTCATGTACAGTACTCTAAGCAAAATGGTGTTGCTGAAGAAAACATAGGCACATTATTGAAATCGTTCTCTCTTATTGCCTGCTTCTGTTCTAGTGTGTTTTGGGGTGAAGTATTTTTACGGTTGAGGTTTGATTAATACAAATCATCTTCTCATATTTCAGGTTTTTCTCCTTCGAAAAGTGTATGGGTATGCCTCTGATTATTCTTCCTTTAAAGTTTTTGGTTGTACGTTTCATTCTCGTCCTCAGTAGAACACAGCAAGTTGTCCTCTCGATCTGCTATTTGTGTCTTTCTTGGTTATGGGGAAGGTAAAAAGGGGTATTGTTGTTTTGATCAATAACTCAAAAACTTTTTGTGTCCATCAGTGTTTTTTTGAGACTATACCTTCTTTTCTATTCCATCCACTACTCATACCTTGACTAGATCTGATCTAATTCATATAGATCCTTTTTCTGAGGATTCGATAGTTTGTCATCTCAGGTTCCTAGTACTGATCATTCTGCAGGTACTGACATTTTACTCCTAGCACACTTGAAGCTCCCTCTTCTCCTATATGGTCCCTTAAGCTCCGTTTGAGATTATAGATCCACTTCTATGTCAATCAATCGCATCGTAAGTCCACAAAGTACACAGATTTTGCTTATTCTTGTTATTCTCATCTTTGCTTATTTTTAGCTTCTATTCATTGTCTCTTGACCTCTTCCTGTAAAGAGGCAATTCTTGATCCTCTTTGGTAGCAAGTATGGATGAGGAACTTTCTGCTTTGCATAAGACAAGTATTTGGGATTTGGTGTCCTCTACTCTGATAGACTGTTGTTGGTTGTCGTGGGGTTATAAGATCAGACTAATTCTGATGGATCTATTGACGATACAAAGCTAGGTGGTTGCAAAAGGGTACTCTCCACAGTATGGTAGGATTATGAGGAGACATTTGCTCCTGTTGCAAAATGACTACTATTCGTACTCTTATTGCAATAGCTTCGGTTCGTCAGTGGCATATCTCTCAACTGATGTTAAAAATGCCTTTTGATGGAGACCTTCAAGAAGAAGTTTATATGGCACCCCCTCCTGGTGTTTCAACAGATTCTGGGTATGTTTGCAAGCTGAAGAAAACGTTATATGGTCTTAAACAAGCACCTCGTGCTTGGTTTGAGAAATTTTCTATTGTGATCTCTTCCCTGTATTTGCTTCTAGTAGTCATGATTCTGCTCTTTTTGTTAAGTAAAGATGCAGGTCGTATCATTCTGTCTTTATTGTTGATGACATCATTATTACTGGTGATGATATTGATGGTATTTCAGTTTTGAAGACAAGAGTTAGCTCAACAGTTTGAAATGAAGGATGGGTCTCTACGATATTCTTGAGTATTGAGGTAGCCTACACCTAGAGGTTATTTCTCTCTTAGTCGAAATATGTTGCAAATATTCTTGAGCGGGCTAGACTTACTGATAATAAGACTGTAGATACTCCGATTGAGGTTAACACAAAGTATTCTTCTTCTGATGGTTTACCTTTGTCAGATCCTACTTTATACCGTACTATTGTTGGAGTTTGGTATATCTCACTATTACTGTCAGATATTGCCTATGTTGTTATGTTGTTAGTCAGTTTGTTGCTTCTCCTACTAAAATCATTGGGCAGTTATTCTTGTATTTTGCAGTATTTCGGGGTACAGTCTTTCAGAGTCTTTTACTTCCATCCACCTCTTCCTTGGAGCTGCATGCATACTCTGATGCTGATCATGGTAGTGATCCCACAGATCGCAAGTCTGGTACTGGTTTCTGTATCTTTTTGGGTGATTCTCTTATTCTTGGAAGAGAAGAAACAATCCATTGTTTCTTAATCTTCAATCGAAGCAGAATATCATGCTATGGCATCTACTACCAAAGAGATTGTTTGGTTACGTTGGTTACTTGCAGATATGGGAGTTTCTCTTTTTCACCCACTCTATGTATTGTGACAACCAGAGTTCTATTTAGATTGCTCAAACTCAGTTTTCATGAACGCACTAAGCACATTGAGATCGATTGTCACCTTACTCGTCCTCACCTCAAGCATGGCACCATTACCTTGCCCTTTGTTTCTTCTTCTTTGCAGATTGCGGATTTCTTTACCAAGTCGCATTCTATTTCCCGTTTTCATTTTCAGTTGGCAATCCGATGCTTGTAGCCGCGCATCGTGAGTTTGAGGGGAGATGTTAAGAATATGGGTTATTTTGTTTTATTGTTGATTAAGGTAGATTTGTCTTTCATTATTTCCTTTATTTAGCTTATTATATCTTGTATTTAGGTTAAATTATACTTTTTTGTATCAATTGCATTGTGCAGTATCAATGAAACCCTAGCCTCCTCTTTTTATTATTTTTTGGATGTTTAACATATTTAACAAAATTCATACAACCGTAAGCAGAAGTAAAAAACAAAGCAAATATATGGTTTGGCTAACAGTACATCCATGGGATCAAGTTCAGATGAAGCAAATTCACTATACAAACACTTACATGTCTTGCAGAGTTGAATTAAGTACACAAATGTAAAACACTCCATGTTTCACAACACTCTTAACTTCACCCTATGGTTGAACCGATGTTCTGCCACAGCTTGCTTGAATTCAAGAAACCTTGGATAGCTCGAGTTACACTCAATCTTCAACGTCGAAGACAACCTTCAACTTTACACTTGAACTCCCTTAAAGCTTTCATCAATGGAACATGTTCCAACAACACTCAACAACAATGTTTAGCAAAGTATTTTGAGCATAAACACATATAAAGGAACTTGATCTAAATGAATAAACTTTGTAAGGAATTTCATAGAATAAACAAATAAATATTCAAATTCAAGCAAAAATGTAAGGATGAAGAAGATCATTAGATATGCTCAACAAACCATTAGACAGTCGACAAAAGCTCACACATGTTGGGATTTAAGGAAACTTTTCACCAACCCTGTATGGACCACAACCGAAAAAGCAAAACAACTTTTAGGACCACTTCAAAAATATCAGGCACGATATTAGACTACTCACATATATTTCAGAACTGGAAAAATATCCTAACATGCAATGAAAAATCAACACTATACTAAAGGTTTGATTGATGAAATGTTTATATAACTAACTCAAATGTGCCCACTTATTTACAATAAGATCATACTAAGAAATGTGCATACATTTATGCAGAAATTTACGACGTGTAAACAACATCACGATTGTACTTAACGAAATAAATGCTTAAACATCAAAATTAATATTACACATAACTTCATAAATTAACAAGAATACTTACAAAATTAATTAAGCAGATAATCATGATGGAAATAATTAGAAAAAAAAAAATATTTGGTCAATTTAATTTCAAATGTCGGCTAAGTGAGAATCAGTGTCTCGAGTTGTCTTCTTTTGATAGTTTGGCACAGCACCCAACCAATGTTCTGAAAACCGGACCGGACAATGACCCGTTCAGGGTCGGTTTCTGGTTTGACCGGTTTGATCGGTTGGATCGGTCGGTTGGACCGTAATTTGTAAAATTATTTTTAGTCCCTAAAGGTTTAAAATTCATCAAAACACCCCTATAATACTCCCTTAAGGTTTGAAATCTATCTAAAACACCCCTATCATGCGAAGATTCTGGTGAGTGGTGACGGCAGCGACGATCAACGGCCAATCGAAGCTGGAATCTTGGGGCTTTTGATGTGTAGGTGCCGCGACTCTGATGATGGTGCCAAGGAGTTCCATCGGCGCCAGAAATGCTGGAATCAACAAAAGAACTCTGACGGTCGCGTGAAGTTTGAAGTTTAGGTGGACGGCGAGCGACGATGGCTAGACGACGGCCACTGAAAGGCAGGGTTTTTGTAGTGGAGATGCCGTCAAGTCAAGGCGGTGATTTCTCCCTCGATCGGTGCCGGAATCTGACGGGATTCAACCGGGATTGGACCGCGATTCGGCACTATTCTGGCGGTCCAAACGCGGTCCAATCCGGTTTAAATGCAATTAGCGGGTTTTTAACGTATTCCGGACCGGAAATGCCGGGTCACCGGTCTAACCGGTCCGACCAGACGGTCCGGTCCTGTTTTCAGAACCTGACTCCAACTAATAGACACTCAGTGACGTCATACGATGATAAGTAACACATGGTTCACTATTCGAGTTCCCTCATAAGTTTCTAAATGAGTAAATTGTTATTGTTTTTAGTTTTTCAGAAATGGTAAGGTTCGAAAGAGGTTCCAGTTTCAAACTTGCATCTAATTATCTGTTTAAAAAAACAGAAAAGGACAAGAACTGAGAAGTGAAACAAAGAAACTAGAAACATGGAGAAAACATACTAAAGACTAAATATTATTGAACGTTTAATTGAATGTTGTTTTCTCTAGTTTTCTTTTGTCACTAGAAGAAAGGAGATAATTGGGTGAAGAAGATAGCTAGAATAATGGTGGAGAGAGTTGGGTGATGAAGAAGGGTCAGACAAAACGCGAATTCTTCAAGTGGTAACGTGACTACTTTGGGTTGTTAATAACAAAAAAATAAAATAAAACTAAAAAATCCTGGCCGTTCAATTTATTAGTGGCCACATGTCAAAAGGAAAAGTTCAGGTGAGGAAAGGATCCTTATCCTAATTAATGTACTTTACTTTGGTATATATGAGACGAAAAGGTACATGATTGATGCATTGATTGTGTGTTTAAATTGTCAAATAGAAAAAGCTTTATAAGCTTTTGAAAAATTAACCTGATTATAGTCTAGTCAACTGAACCTTGGTTCTGCTAATGCTAGTTGACCCCATTTATGGCTCCATAAACAATGCCCCATAAAGATTAAGATATAAGTATAAAAGGCAAACAACCCTTTAATATCTACATCGCAATTTTCATATATAACCATGGAGATCTTTTTAAACAAGTACTATAATTTTCGTCAACTTCATGAAATTTCCGCGTGAGACAGGTGAGAAAGTTTTTCACCATTTCAGAATGAATAAGGATTCTCTCCTTATTTAAGCTTCTTGAACTTTTAAGGATTTGATCTCACAACGCAGGTGCATTTTCGCTTATTTATGGTTCAAATTTAACTGCCTATTATATTTATTATAATGCAAATATCAATCTTAAGCTTTTATTTATTCAAGTAGAAACTCATATCAAGAGAGGATCTATCAAGTGCATTGTGAGAGAAAGAGCTATGGACTTCAAAAACTTCAAGGCCTCATTTTGTAATAGCTAGGAGATTGGCGGACTCATGGGGCCTTCCAATGGCTATCTTCAAGTCCTCCTTTGCTCCCGATCTAATCGTTTGATGCTTCCTGACTCCAGACAATCCGTGGATGAAGGTGAGTTGTTTGGGTTGATTTCTTTTTTTTCCTTGTTATTTCCTTTTTTGTTTTGCTTGCTCTGATCCCAACCCAGGGTTTGTCCTGAGGTAGGATTGTTTTGTGTTGGGTTTTCCTCTTTTGTCTCCTATCTTGTTTATATGATTAAATAGACCAACAAGAGGGGATTTGTTTCCCTTTCTTTTGGTTTATCTTTGGTTCCCTAACCCAGGTCATGTCCTGAGGTAGGAAAGGGGGTTGTTTTTTTTCTTTCTTTAGTCTTGTATATGCTAATTGTTTTTGCTTCTAATCCAGGGCATATCCTAGGGTTGGAAGAGGAGAGTGTTTGTCTTCCCTTGTTTTTGGTTCCTTCGTCTTGTATAGGCTAATTGATTTTTTTTTTGTCATAACCCAAGACTTGTCCTGAGGTAGGGCGGCCACTTTTATAAGCCTCCCTATACATTCTTCCTTTTTTCTAACAGCAATGCTAGTCTTACAAAGAAACCTACAAAAGAGGTATACGAAGACAACCTCCACCCTTCATCTTCATCATTTCTCTCTCTCTCTTTCTCTTTTTCCGTTTTTTTTTTTTGACTTTGTAAGCTTCTTTGTAGGCTTATTTGTAAGGATAGACTTATTCTTTTTCTAATGCATACTTACATACCTAGAGAGAGAGAGAGAGAGAGAGAGAGATTTTGGTTAAAAATTGGGGCAATGCAATCACACGATTAATAGCATTAATTAGTGCTTAAGCTAAAGACATCAATTGACTCAATTCTCACTCATTTTAGTTTACAACCTTTTAAAATTTAGTGGTCAAGGGTAAAATTAATGTCCTAGGGGATGTGTCGTTCTTTTTTAGATTTTAAAAAGTTGAAACACGTGAAATTCAAAATAATGAACTTCCTCCCACTGTTTTAAAACCTGGGCCGGACCGGTCGGTCTAACCGGTTCTATTAGGACCCGATTGTGTGTCCGGTCCGGATTAATATAAAACCCGTTTAAACTAAAAAAGCTGCTTTAACTTGCCATTAGACCGGGTGAACAATTTAAACCACCCGATCCAACCGGACTGCCTCATAAATCGATTCACTATTTCACAAGTAAAAAAAGCCCTAAATCTATTCATTTTTCAGTTTCTCTAGGCAGCCACTCTTTGAAATTCGCAGCCACTCTTTGAAATCACCCTTCAATCTCAATCAACTCCACTCTCTGAAGTCTGAAATCGCAACCATTGTCTCAATCACAACTCCACTCTCTAAAATTGATGACACCTCCCTCCCTTGCTCGATGACGCCTCCCTCCTTGCTCGATAATGACGATGCCTCCCTCCTTGCTCGACGACGATGATGACACCTCCCTCCTTGCTCGACGATGATGACGATGCCTCCCTCCCTCGTTGGACATCGATGACGATGACAATTAAAGGTACATCTGGTTTATTTGATTCTCTTTTTCTGGATTCGAAAGTATTATTTTGATTATTTGATTTGAAGTTTTGTTTTGATTATAATGCTTGGTTTATTTGATTAGAAGTTGATTTTTTCTTTTTTTGGCAGAACCCTCCAAATTTGGAAGTTTTGTTTTGATTATTTGATTGGAAGTTACATAATTATTTTACTCGAATCTGGAAGATAATTTGAAGGTACTCAGATTATTTGTGTTTTCTCCCTCTGTTTGAATAACCCAGATTTGCCCAAACCTAGGAATAAAGAGATATAATGCTTAAATTAAAAGTTAAGATGCCTTTTGGAATAGCATTCTATTTCTGCATTTCAAGCATGTTGTAATCTACAAAAGTTTTTGTCAATTATAAATTTTTGGTGAGCTATAACATATTATATTGTATGTTGAGATTGTTGTTAAATCATGTTTGGATTGTTATTGAATTTGAATTATGTTGGTGCTGTAATTAAGCTATTATTGAAAATTTGAAACTTGTTAAAAAATAAAAAATCTGGATTTTTTTGGAAGTGCTGACGTCAGCATGATGACGTCATCGGTCCAACCAACCGGTCCAACCGATTGGATCGGTCGACCCATGACCCGGGCAACAGAACGGGTTGTCCTCTAGTCCGGGTTTTAAAACAATGCTTCCTCCTAGTTTCCCCTTACCTCCTTGAATACCTCATAAACCATATTCTAACACAAAGAACATTGTAGAATACTTATTTTTGTCAAACTTATGACTTGTGTATGCACAACAGTTATGTGTGCGCACAGGTTGCCAGAATTATGTTTTGGCTTGTTTCATATTGAGTGTGTGTGCACAACAGTTTGTGCTTGCACACTCGCTTTCAGATATTTGCAACCTAATACAATTTGCATTTATGATAAAGTAGCAAAGATATTTATTTATCTTTGTTGCTACCTTTTTAGGACCTTTTACAAGTGTCAATCTATCAATATGTGATCCTAGGGAATAAAATTGTTTTTTCTCGATTTGTTTATGGTCCAAACCAAAAGAAGTAATTCTTTCCTTATTTGGAAAAACATGGGTCAGCCAACAAGACTTGTTGGCTAACGTGGCACAAATTGTTGAGCAAGAAACCCTCTTTATATAATATCATTTTTTACGTTTATGAATCTAACCTTTTGACATTTTTATTCTTCTTTGTACTCTGAAATTTCTTTAGAGTATTTTTCTCTTCAAAGGTTCATTTCACTTGTGCCAAACCTTTACCTTACTTGTTTGAATGGTTGTTGGAACGTGGTTCCTTTGCTGATGCTGGAGTGTGGCATTGGTGCTTGAAGCTGGGGTGGTTCTCAAGCTGTTCTCGGGCATGATCCCGGTGTGGAGAAGATCCAAGGAGCAACTACATGTTAAAGATTCAGAGTGTGGTGCTAAATATAAAATTGAACAATGAGTTCTTTTACTGTATCTTAGATCAACTTTGAACATTGTCTTGTCATATGTTTTTGACTTAGTGGATTGCTTCGATGTGGACAAGGTCCCATGTAGGCTAAAAGTGGGTTTTAGCCGAACTATGTATATGAATGTGTTCTTTACTTTATGCTTTTGTGGATGATATGTACAAATCAGAAATCTTCTAAACAACTTGGCAAAAGTATTCTGCTGCACTTAAAAATTGGATAACCTAACACCAAAGTGAGTTAACCAACTCTAACAAACATTATCAACATCATCAACATCCAAAATAAAAACAATAACAAATACCAAAAACAAAACATAAAAAATAAAAAACAATAACAAAAACCAAAAGTCAAATAAATATTCTGAGTCATAAATATCCATTGACACAATAATGACAAATCTTACATCCATGACATGTAATACATGTGGTTCCTTTTAAGTGGAGTTTCCTAATCGTCACTAGGAGATGGCGCCGGCGCGGGTGAGTCAGCTGGGCCTGAGGCAGCTAAGCTTCTGGCAACTAAACCTCTGGCTGCAAAAGCTAAAAGAAAAAAAAGAAATATTTAATAAATTGAAGTAAATATTAAGCATCATTTGTGAATTTCAGGAATTAACTGTTCAAAAACTTTTCTAATATGCGATGTTATTGACGGTATATTTATTTACGGGATTTGTCCGGAGTCTGGTAACTCAAATGAGGTGTTTAAAATCTTACTCTGTTATTTTTATCGTAACATGAAATTTGGACTAAACCTAAGTGTAGAGTGTTCTTATTTGAGCCCCATCAAAATTCTTTCTAAGTCCTATATTAAGTTAAATAGTTTGACAAAATTATAAAATAAAACCTTACTCCAAATCCAGCTAATTGCATTTAACACATCACGTGATAGTAGAAGAAAATTAAGTCTTTTGAGTTTTTTGTTTGTTAGACTCTATAAACCAGTTTTAATAACCTTAATCATAATCCTTTTTTTTTTTTTTTCCTTTTTCATTCACATCTAGTCTATTAATAACCAGTTTCTCTTATACTTTAATTTTGGAAAAGTTTAAATAGGAGTATGGATCATTTGCATCAATTAATTAATTATGATAATGCAATATTTACTCTAACCACTGCAATTTTTATTCTTGTTTTAGACAAAGTTTTGTTAATGATAGGATCCAGTATTTTCTTAGAATTCATTAAAACTTAGAATTCAATATTATTTAGAACTTCATTAAAGATTAGATTGGAAATATAAAGGTTGTTTTTGTAATATAATTTAATTTAACGATTTTTATGTAATATGGGGCTAAAAAGAAATTTCGTAGACTCAAATAACACCACTCATTAGTGTAAGGGCTCTGATATGGGTAGACCCAAAAAAAAGTTTTTGTTTTTAAATTGAATAATTAACAAAGTCCTATAAAATGATATGACAAAATAAAATTAGTTCAGTGAATATACAAAATCAAATTCATTAATTGATATGTCATTTAAAGGTTAATACCAGAATATCTCCTCTTTTTAGTCGTCATCTTCAGTCAATCAAAAGATATTATTTTGAATGTGGGTCTTGATTTGATTTGAGATTTGACTTAAATCCTACATTAACTAACTCCCATTGTCAAAACTAGAAAATGTACATGAAAATCTTTATGAATATCAGACTGAACTAGAGCCTAAATCATCAAATTTGATTGAGATTAAGGTAATGGTTACTCACTGGTGCACAGGCTGATACTAGAGTCGATGCCACATTCATTAATGAGCCATGGAGCTTGATCCGCGGGGATGGTGGTGGCGAAGAGAGTGCAGATGCATTCAAAATCATCTTCCATTCCCTCTCTTAAATTGTCACAGCACGCGGCGGGCGGTTGGTTATCTGAGGTGACATTATTGTCGCAGGGTTTCAGTTTTGATGCGCATGATGGAGTTCGTGCCTCTGTTGAGCCAAACATAACTACAAGAAGAACCGCCATGGTCATAATGAGAGACTTAATGTTGAGAACAGCCATGGTAATTATTTCTCTCTCTGGTTTTTTTGGGATAAGAAAATATGAAGTACAGTGGAGGTGGTGGTTTTCATCTATAAGAATTAACCTTCTTTTGAATTCCCCTACGTGGGTCTCATGTTCATTTATAAAATATACATGTGTCACAATATTTCGTAAAACTCAAGAGAGCTTTAATCATAAGAGTTTAAAGCTTGACAAAACTAAGATCAAGAAATGATCGTAATTTGATATAAATATGTTGTCATTTACGTCAACACCAGGGTCGCATTAAATTAAAGATATAAGTGCTAGCTATATATACTGAGCTGGCATTTTTCAAATTATAATAGATTTGGGGTATTAAAGCTAGCATTTCCACCCTCAATGCAATATTCCAGACCACTAGCATCAAAACCAATCTCATATTTTTTTTCTTCGGATTTAATCACGTGAAAGACACAAAAACTTATTTTTAGAGTGCCTCGTGATTTGGTGACTAGCAAAGAATCTCAGAAATGAGAATGTGATTAACGTGGTTACTTTAATATATATATATAGTAGCGATCATTTCCTGCCTAGATTTTCATGCTTCCAGTTGACTTGTTGTATTTAAATTACCTAGGAAGATCCAATTCCAAGGCCAGATTTTGATTTCTGATTATAATATACCCATGGCTTCTTAACATCATTTAAACAACCACAATTTCAACGAATTCAACTGAATACAAAACAATCCAATAGAACATTTAATTAATCTCAATAAACCAACAAATTCAAATAAAAACCCTAAACTACTTCACCATGGTGAGTCTACTCGAGTTTGTAGTTGATACAGTTGTCTACTTCTCCTGCAAGTCTCATGAGGTGATAATGGGAGTTTTTACAACTCAATCTCATCAGATCAACTTGAAATCAATAAGGTGGAGTGTTTTAGATCCTTTGATGGAGTATGATATTCTTCAATGAAACTATTTCATATTAAGAATATTACCGGAAATCTTAATGTTCTTGTTCGAGTTTAAAGTTAAGTTGTTGTAGTGATGAACCACACGGGGTTCAACTGTTAAATAACTGATGAATGATTATCGGAAAATTTATAAACAATTAGGGAATAGTCTCTATCTTTAACGTGTGTTCTAACGTACACAAAAGACACGATCCTTGCACTAATTATATCTTCAAATCCAAAACAAAAACGAAAACAAATTACGAATCAAGTATCCATTCACACAATAATACCAAATCTTTCACAGCTTGTAATTCAATATCCATGACATGCAATACATGTGGTTCCTTTAGGTGGAGTTAATTATGAAAGTAAATTTTGTTGAAGCGAGGTAGTAAATATATGGGTAACATTACGTATATATAAACTATGTGTGCAGACTATTGTGTATAAACTGATACATTATTCTTTTAATGTTATACCATTCATTTTATGAACATTTCAAAACTAACTTTTTTATATGTATTGTTGATGCAGGATTTTGCATCAAACACAGAATTCACTAAAAAAACCCTTGTAGGGTTTACTTCTTGTTGACTGATGATATGGACGGACGCTAGAATAGTATTTGCTAGTGTTAATACTCCAATGCTCAAGTCAGCATAGTATTTGAGACCAAAAAAAGTAGTAAATTCAGGGCATTATAAATTGACGAAAATAAGTAGCATTTGAGACGAAAATTAACTTTTTAATGTTATATCATTCATTAACTTTTTTTTTTCTTTTTTCTTTTTTCATTTTGGGAGATTCCGAATTTTGGAAGGAATTCGGGTTTTTTTTTTTTTTTCCTTTTTCATTCACATCTAGTCTATTAATAACCAGTTTCTCTTATACTTTAATTTTGGAAAAGTTTAAATAGGAGTATGGATCATTTGCATCAATTAATTAATTATGATAATGCAATATTTACTCTAACCACTGCAATTTTTATTCTTGTTTTAGACAAAGTTTTGTTAATGATAGGATCCAGTATTTTCTTAGAATTCATTAAAACTTAGAATTCAATATTATTTAGAACTTCATTAAAGATTAGATTGGAAATATAAAGGTTGTTTTTGTAATATAATTTAATTTAACGATTTTTATGTAATATGGGGCTAAAAAGAAATTTCGTAGACTCAAATAACACCACTCATTAGTGTAAGGGCTCTGATATGGGTAGACCCAAAAAAAAGTTTTTGTTTTTAAATTGAATAATTAACAAAGTCCTATAAAATGATATGACAAAATAAAATTAGTTCAGTGAATATACAAAATCAAATTCATTAATTGATATGTCATTTAAAGGTTAATACCAGAATATCTCCTCTTTTTAGTCGTCATCTTCAGTCAATCAAAAGATATTATTTTGAATGTGGGTCTTGATTTGATTTGAGATTTGACTTAAATCCTACATTAACTAACTCCCATTGTCAAAACTAGAAAATGTACATGAAAATCTTTATGAATATCAGACTGAACTAGAGCCTAAATCATCAAATTTGATTGAGATTAAGGTAATGGTTACTCACTGGTGCACAGGCTGATACTAGAGTCGATGCCACATTCATTAATGAGCCATGGAGCTTGATCCGCGGGGATGGTGGTGGCGAAGAGAGTGCAGATGCATTCAAAATCATCTTCCATTCCCTCTCTTAAATTGTCACAGCACGCGGCGGGCGGTTGGTTATCTGAGGTGACATTATTGTCGCAGGGTTTCAGTTTTGATGCGCATGATGGAGTTCGTGCCTCTGTTGAGCCAAACATAACTACAAGAAGAACCGCCATGGTCATAATGAGAGACTTAATGTTGAGAACAGCCATGGTAATTATTTCTCTCTCTGGTTTTTTTGGGATAAGAAAATATGAAGTACAGTGGAGGTGGTGGTTTTCATCTATAAGAATTAACCTTCTTTTGAATTCCCCTACGTGGGTCTCATGTTCATTTATAAAATATACATGTGTCACAATATTTCGTAAAACTCAAGAGAGCTTTAATCATAAGAGTTTAAAGCTTGACAAAACTAAGATCAAGAAATGATCGTAATTTGATATAAATATGTTGTCATTTACGTCAACACCAGGGTCGCATTAAATTAAAGATATAAGTGCTAGCTATATATACTGAGCTGGCATTTTTCAAATTATAATAGATTTGGGGTATTAAAGCTAGCATTTCCACCCTCAATGCAATATTCCAGACCACTAGCATCAAAACCAATCTCATATTTTTTTTCTTCGGATTTAATCACGTGAAAGACACAAAAACTTATTTTTAGAGTGCCTCGTGATTTGGTGACTAGCAAAGAATCTCAGAAATGAGAATGTGATTAACGTGGTTACTTTAATATATATATATAGTAGCGATCATTTCCTGCCTAGATTTTCATGCTTCCAGTTGACTTGTTGTATTTAAATTACCTAGGAAGATCCAATTCCAAGGCCAGATTTTGATTTCTGATTATAATATACCCATGGCTTCTTAACATCATTTAAACAACCACAATTTCAACGAATTCAACTGAATACAAAACAATCCAATAGAACATTTAATTAATCTCAATAAACCAACAAATTCAAATAAAAACCCTAAACTACTTCACCATGGTGAGTCTACTCGAGTTTGTAGTTGATACAGTTGTCTACTTCTCCTGCAAGTCTCATGAGGTGATAATGGGAGTTTTTACAACTCAATCTCATCAGATCAACTTGAAATCAATAAGGTGGAGTGTTTTAGATCCTTTGATGGAGTATGATATTCTTCAATGAAACTATTTCATATTAAGAATATTACCGGAAATCTTAATGTTCTTGTTCGAGTTTAAAGTTAAGTTGTTGTAGTGATGAACCACACGGGGTTCAACTGTTAAATAACTGATGAATGATTATCGGAAAATTTATAAACAATTAGGGAATAGTCTCTATCTTTAACGTGTGTTCTAACGTACACAAAAGACACGATCCTTGCACTAATTATATCTTCAAATCCAAAACAAAAACGAAAACAAATTACGAATCAAGTATCCATTCACACAATAATACCAAATCTTTCACAGCTTGTAATTCAATATCCATGACATGCAATACATGTGGTTCCTTTAGGTGGAGTTAATTATGAAAGTAAATTTTGTTGAAGCGAGGTAGTAAATATATGGGTAACATTACGTATATATAAACTATGTGTGCAGACTATTGTGTATAAACTGATACATTATTCTTTTAATGTTATACCATTCATTTTATGAACATTTCAAAACTAACTTTTTTATATGTATTGTTGATGCAGGATTTTGCATCAAACACAGAATTCACTAAAAAAACCCTTGTAGGGTTTACTTCTTGTTGACTGATGATATGGACGGACGCTAGAATAGTATTTGCTAGTGTTAATACTCCAATGCTCAAGTCAGCATAGTATTTGAGACCAAAAAAAGTAGTAAATTCAGGGCATTATAAATTGACGAAAATAAGTAGCATTTGAGACGAAAATTAACTTTTTAATGTTATATCATTCATTAACTTTTTTTTTTCTTTTTTCTTTTTTCATTTTGGGAGATTCCGAATTTTGGAAGGAATTCGGAGTGTCATAAATTGGAAATATATGGGGTGTATCTGCTGGATTTCAAACCTACAGGGATTGATGTGTAATTTCACAAGGGTATGTTTGTTAAGTTTCATACTAGAGTTTTATGCTAACGTCACCAACCCGAGCAATCGGTTGGACTGCCCAACCTGGGAATCGCCCTTTGATCGTGTCAAGTCTTGGGTCTGGTTTAAAAACATTGTATAAAAGTAGTACATTTAAAATACAATGTAAAATTTCAAAAACAATATAATATACTTTTCATATATGAAAACTTGTGGATTTATACGATGAACAAAAGTACGTCAATGGGCATGTCATTGAAACATTCTAGAGAATAATACGAAATCAAACAAGTAAACTATCACAAATATCAAACTAGTAAAGAGAAAGAAAACACGTGCAACTTACCCTATTTCACCCAAAAGTCGGGTTACATTTAGTAGAGTTGATATTATTATAATATTGTCTCACCTCTTTTGTTACAATAAATGTATTTGCCTATGATTTGCTATTACACTCATATAAGATAATAATAAGTTTATATACTAGGTTTAATTAAAAAACTAAATATTACTAAGATCCTTATTCCTAAGCCCAAACCCAATTAGGAATTTAATTATTTTGAGAAATCCTATACTGACTCTTCATGGGATATGCCCAAACCGCCTAAGGACCCAAGGGCGTTGCTTTGCCTTTTATTGTAGAAGTGGTCAACATCTTCAACAGTAATTAATCAAATGGTTGGAAAAGTTTAAAAATAATAAAATTTAAGGGAGAAACAAACTTATTTGAAAAGTTTCACCAATTCACTTTGCCTGCATGGTGATACTTTTCAATAGCGTAGTGGCGTGAGTTATTACATATATGTCAAAAAATTTCTTTCATCCACCTATCATTATGATTAATTGTTACTATCCTATCTCGTTTATCAATAATCACCACTATGCTAGGTAGTTTGAAAACTAATCATACATATTATTTTATTAGATGGTTTCATCATGTCAACAAAGTCATATGATAAAACTGTCTCATATAAGTTTTTCTTATGAAAATTATGAGATTGCCACATCTCTTTTAAATCTAATGGCATGGCTTGTTGAGCTAAATTTGGGTACATTGACTCAAATCTTTGCTTATCATTCATATATTCAATCGCGGAGCCACATTAGATCAACGGTGGTCACCAATATTTCTATATCTTAAAAAAAAAAAATATATATATATATATATCGCCCCTTTGGTCTATGGTCTTGAGTTCGAGTTATACTTAAGGGGGCTAGTTACCGTATCTTAAAAAAAAAAAAAAAAAAAAAAAAAAAAAAAAAAAATTATATCTACTTGTAAGATAAAAACATGTTGAATAGGATAGTACAATTATTTTACTCTCTAGTGCATTCTATTATTCTTCCATGCACACTCTTCCACCGAATAAATAATCTAACGCTTATCAATTAAAAACTAAATATTAGAAATTAATAAGAAAAATTATACCCTCTCTTCTTTTGGCGTCATTAATTGTTGTGTAATCTAACCTATAAGGTTATAATTATGTTTGAAAAATATGTAATTGTTATAACATATATTAGTGGATCTCCACCGCCATCTCCTATTTTATAGTTTTGACCACTTGCTTTCAATACTCCCTGAACTCTCATTTTCTGGTTCTAATTGGTCTCATGTTTCATTTACACCTTATTAAATTAGAATTATAATAATGGTCAAAAGTATTTAGAAAGGTCGAAGGCATTTCCAAAAATGTGCGGAAGTGACCAAGGCCGTCGGCCCAAGGGTAAGCACATGACACTATAACAAAAATGGCCTACGGTAACATGCAAAAGTGTTACCATAGGTAATCGAAGCATTTATAGGATGCTAGACAGCCCGTTACTAAAAATTAGACATTGGTAACACTTTTTGCATGTTAATAATCATTCAGTAACTGTCATAAAATGCTATTGTAAGTATATTGTAACACTTATTCGTAGTTACGAAGATTTTTGGTAACACTGCATAAATGTATAAATAGTTTTCTGTAAACTTCTAACATGTACAGTTTAATTTGTAACATTTCAAAATGCTAAAATAAGTTTTTTGTAACATTAACCTATACAGTTTAGTTTTCGTAACATTCTCAAAATGCTAAAAAGTTTCTGTAACATTTTTACCTATTACAGTAGTTTTCTGTAACATTCTTAAAATGCTATAAAATAAGTTTTCTATAACTTTCTTAACTTGTTACAATTTAGTTTCTGTAACATTCTCAAAATGCTATAAATAAGTTTCGTAACTTTCTTAACTTGTTACAGGTTAGTTTTTTGTAACATCTCAAAATGCTATAAATAAGTTTTTTGTAACATTTTTAACCTGTTACAGTTAGTTTTCTGTAACATTGTTAAAATGCTACATAAGAGTTTTTAATAACATGTTAAAAGTGCTACCAAAGTATCATTCATTGCATTTAGTAAATGTTACAAAATTATTTTCCATAACATTTGAAAGTGGTATCAATATGTCTGTTATAGCATATATAAAATGATATAGTTGTTATTTAAATAATACAAATTATAAACAATGATAACCTAATTTTTCAAAGAACATTTCATTGATGGTGAACCTCATATAAAAGTTGCAATATGCCTAATAAATAGGCACCCAACATCCTTTACATCCATAAAATCTAATATGCTTCATATATCATATCACATTTTGTAACATATAAACCTTCATATACAAAAAGCTTTATAATGCCTAACAAATATGCACCTATCATTTTACATTATAATACCTAGATGATTGGAAAATTAACTATGAGAAATAGTTAATACCTTCCCATCATTCAAAAATTCTAACAACAAAAACCATCATGCATACCATCTTCCATTCCAAATTGTGCTTACCAAAAAAGTACTTTGCATTTTCACAACACTACGAAACCATTAATACAAAAAAAATCTTCAATTCCCATGTTATTCTCAAAGATGACAACACATATATATTGTAAATTCAAGAAAAGATTAAGACAAAAGCACCCCAAATATTTAATGCAAAAGAAAGAGGAAAGGAACATGTTTAAACTTCAACTTCACAATCACTGTTCTAAAAAATGGCACCATGCAAGTTAAAAGAACATGTTTAAATATTCAACTTCACAATCACTAGTGCAACCACAACTTCATGTACCTAAATAAAAGTATATCATTAAATTCATATATTTAAATAATAGACGAATTTAAACAGAGATGGGTTTAACAATTGATCACCTCTCAAACGGATACATCATCGATACTGAATGGGTTTGCTAGTCGTGCTTCTTTCCTAAATGAATTGAAAGGTGGATCATGATATCAAAGAATGACAGGGAAAGAATCGTTTAAACATACATATGGTTTCAACAACTTCATCTTCTTGTGCAACCACAACTTCTCTATTAATAACTCGTTGGCATAATTTATAAAAAAATGCATATATCGCATAATTGCCATCTTGGTCCCTTGGGTAACAACCCTCTTAATGCTACCACCAATAATTGTTGTATAGCTAGAACATGACAATCATGCGATTTAAGACCTAGTATCTTACATTTTAAATTGACACACAATTCCCAATGTTTGAGCTATAGCTATCAGGGAACTTAGATTAAATAATCTCTTACAAAAAATTTTTTTCTCCGTTTTGATAAGGCATGGGGAGCCGCTAAAGGTATGTTCTACGCCCATGATCTTTGGATGCAACCATGACGAATTCCCATATCTTCTGAGTCTTTTTGAGCATTGATTCGTCTTTTGTGTTTCCATTGATGTCCAATAATGTGCCAATGAATACTCACAAATGTTCTTTTAATGTGCATAACATCCAAATATGGTGTAATGGCAACTCTGAAAATAAAATTTGCAAAAAGTTATAAGCAATACAAAAATCATATAAAAATTGTGGAAACAACATAAATAAAAATCATAAAAACCAATAAGATGTACCTTCCAATATGGAACTCGAAAAAGATAGATATTTTTTCCATAATGGAATAGCTTCGCAATCTCTCTTCCTTTTCTACTTAGAACTCTTTCCCCAATCATTCTCAAAATCTTAAGAGCAAACAAAATTTTTGCACCATTCATGATTGTAGTGCTTCTTCCCTTTTCTTCTTCCATCAGACCAAGCCTTTTTTTTTTTTTTTTTTTTTTTTTTTTCCTAAATGGATGAGTAGGGTGAAAAATCTCCTATGACCCATATAACAGAATTTCCTACTAAACTTTAACCAATGAGCATTTGTCTTGTCACCACACAACGGACAATGCTACTTTTCCCTTTGTTGTACATCCAGAAAGATTTCCATAGGCTGGAAAATCATTATGGTCCACATCAAAATAGCCCTTAAATTAAACAAGAATAGTGTACGAATCATAAACATTTACACATTATTCCACAATTCTTGTAGATCTTTTATCAGAGGCATAAAATAACATCAATGTCTTTACCGGTTGTTTAGGTCCTGGAATTAATAAGTCAACAAGATATTTTCTTTCTTCATGCATAACCAAGGCGGCAAATTGTATGTAACAAGCATTACAGGCCAACAACTATAAGTTGTGCTCATGTTTGAAAAAGGATTAAAGCCATCAGCAGCCAAGCCAAGTCTAAGATTTCTAGGATCTTCTACAAAAGCAGGCCATTTAAATTAACCAAGTCCTATGTTACAGAATCCACTGGGTGACATATCTTGCCATCTTCACTTTTGTGTTTGAAATGCCACTGTAATTCTTCTGCCATTTTGGGTGACTTGAAAATCCTTCTAAACCTTGGTATTATAGGAAAGTATCTCAAAACTTTAGCCGGGACACCTTCCTAATTTCTTCGTTCTTTCATTTACCTTCCATCCGAAGAGTCACACTTGGACAACTTTGCAAGTTTTATTTCTTTCCTAAGATCAAGCAACAATCATTCACACAAGCATGAATTTTGTCATACCCCAAATCAAACTCCTTAATAAATTTTCTCACAGAGTAGACTGATTTGAGAATCACATTATGCTCTGGTAACACGTCTCCAAGCATCTCTAAAAGGCCATCAAAACTGTTGTTAGTCTAACCATTCGTAACTTTGTGTTTATATAAAGCTACAATGGCGGACATTTTTGTATACTTGGCACAACCAGGATATAAAGGGGTTTCAGCATCTTCCAATGATTGAGTGAAATCATTGTCTCTTCTCTCTTATGATGTTGATGCATAATGATTGGCTACCATATATGCACTAGTAATTAAGTTAAAAGCATTTGAACTTTTTACTTGAGTAATTGTTTCTGTAATATCTTCTATTTCACCATGATGGAACCAAATTGTATATGTAGGATCCATTCCTCATATAATCAGGTGCTCATAAACAACGTCTATACCATGATGAGTCAAGTTGCGACAATCTTTTTAAGGGCATAAAATCTTTGCTTTATAGCCTGCATTCTTTTCAGCCATCCTGACAAAGTCCCATGCACATGCAGTATGTATCCGTAGCTCTATCAAAAGAGAAAGAAAAAAAAAACCTAAAACATCTAAAACCTTGTTAAGGAAAATCATTATTACTTCTTATACAGACGGAAGTGTGTCTTTTAATCTTTTTCTTACCTGTTCAGATGCACCCAATCCTCATTCATCATCATCATTACTTAATCTACACAATTACTAAAAGCCAAACAATACATGAATAATTATAGGTAAACATGGCAAGAATATTATGAAAACAACGAAACATGAGTTGAATGTAACCAACATAATATGCAAATTCCATTAAACAACACAATAATTCTTACTCTCCGAATACTTAATGGTTGTAGCTTATTAGTATAATGGGCTATATTTGTAATCTTTTAGAATATCATATGGGGTGTATTTTGTAAAGATCAAAACTAGGAAGTTAAAACTCTGCGTTTTGATACTCATTAACCACGTATAAATTGCTTCCTTCTTGTAACGATTTTCAGTTAAGGAAATACATAGTTTTTTCAACTCTTCTTTGTTCTTCTTGATTCTTGCTTCTTCTTCAAAGTCATTCATGGTATCAAAGCCCTAGACCAACGTCAAGGTGCCCTTTCGATCCTTAATCTCTCAAATTTTGCTTCTTGAACAATGGAAATAGAGAACAACTTCACCATTTCAAACAATTTCAATCTACCTCCCACTCTGCCACTGATCTCAATCAAGTTGCAGGAGAAGAATTACACTTTTTGGAGATCATTAATTTTTCTAGCTTTGACCTCCCATGGTCTTGATGGCTTTATAACTGGAGAAAAAGCACGTCCCTATTCTTAGTTGACAAGGAAGAAGGTTTTGATAAATCAGTCAAGCGATCAAACCCTAGCTACTTTACTTGGAAAAAGGTCGATCAATTCCTAGTTAGTTGGCTCTTATCATTTATTTCTGAAAATATGTTTCGTCATGTTGCTAAATGTGGTACGTCCTATGAGATTTGGAATCTGTTAGAGTTGCATTTTCAATCGGTATCTAAGGCTAGAATTTTACATTTGCGCAATATGCTTCAAAGTACTAAGAAAGATTTTACTAGTATAAGTGAATATGTACTTAAGATGAGAGAATTACGTGATGAATTGACTTCGAGTAGTGTTCATATAAGTGATGAAGAATTGTTATTGTACATTCTGGATGGGTTGGGGCATGAATATGATGCAGTTGTAGCTAATCTTGTTCATACCCGTAGCCAAACCACTTTGCAAAAAGCTCAGTTTCTACTGCACAAACATGAAATCAGATTGGAAAAACAAAACAATTGTCTTACAAACTTTCACGATCAGCTAGCCTCAGCTTTAATAACTGCTAAACAGGTCCCCAATGAGCCCATCTTAACCTCTCCAAATGTCCATATGAACACTGACACAAAGGTTTTTAATCCTCAACAATTGGCTAGTTTTCCATTACAAAATCAGACTCTTCTCACCTCACAACATCAGACCTTTAACCCTCCACAACACCAGACCTTTAACGCTCCACAACATCAGACTTTCCCTATTCCACAACACCAGACCTTTAACCCTCAACAAAAATTTGGTATTCCTCAACACTTTAGTAGCAATGTCAATCAAAGCAGTTTTGGACTTGATTTCAATCAATCCTATCAGCAACCCCATACAGATGTTTCACAGTTTTTGTCCTCTGCAAATGTTATGTTTAATCCTCAAGGAGTGTGAGGTCGTGGTAGGGAAAGAGGCTATTATCGACCAAGACTCTTCTGGCAGGTTTGCAGCAAAGGAGGGCATACTGCTCTTTAATGCTATCATAGGTTTGATCATGGATTTCAGAGGTTTGCTAATACTCAATTCTCTAATCAACTAACCTCATATAGATTTCCTCAAAATTCAATTACTGATTCAGCTCAAGCTTTGCTGACTAGCATTATGACAGAACAATCTGGACTGAATTCAATTTCAACTTTTGTTCCTTCCAATCTTGTTTATCCTGGACAAGTTGGTTCCACTCATCCTTAGCATAACATGGTTCATTCTCAGCACAACATGATTAGTCTTGGTGGTCCTAATAATTTTCACCAGAGTGTTCATCTCTACCATGGTTTTCCTGAAAGTTCTACCTTAAACTCTCGCTCAAGTTCTGTTCCAGGGGGTGGATACTCTTCTATAGCATCTCCAAGAGCACATTCTTCCTTAACTATACCAATTGCAACACCTCAAGTGGTCAATGATCAGACTTGGTATGTTGACTAAGGAGCCACAAATCACATGACTGTTGATGCAACCAATTTAGTTGTTAAGGACAACTATCAAGGAGGATCCATTGTTCAGGTTGGGAATGGACAGAATGTGCCTGTTACTCACATTGGTGAGTCTTTATTGCCTTCCACCACCTGTCCTACGTTATTATATCTTAAGAAAATGTTGTGTGTTCCCCATATTGCAAAAAAATTACTAAGCATTTATCATATTACTAGAGATAATGATGTGATTGTGGAATTTCATTATGACCATGTCTTATAAAGGATAAAGTCTCTAAGGTGGTGCTCCTCCAAGGGTTCTTAAAGGATGGATTATATCAATTACAAGTTTCCCTCCCAACATTTCGCACAACTTTCATATCATCTACAACCCCACAACCAGTCTTTGTACCTGCTGGATCTGTTGTCTCCCTGGACATTCCAACATCAGTCCCTCATTCGACTACTGTCTCTTCTAGTGCAAGTAGTGCTACAATAAACAATAATGTCTGTTCTGGAGCTAACAATAGTGATAGTTCTGAAGTCAGTAATGTTTCAGTTTCCTGTATTCTTGCAAATAAGTCTGATGTAAAGAGCCAACTTACTAGTTTATGGCATGCTAGGTTGGGTCACCCAAATGAAAAGAATTTGAGGCTTGTAATGGATAGAGTCAATGTAGCTAGATCTTTTAGAAATAAAATGTCTTTTTTGTGAAGCTTGCCAATTTGGTAAAATGCAACAAGCCACTTTTCCTCTGTCCACATCCAACACTAATGGCCCTCTTGAATTGGTTTATTCAGACTTGTGGGGTCCTACACCATAATGTTCCTCTGAAGGTTTTAAATATTACATGCTTTTCGTGGATAATTTTACTAGATACATGTGGATCTATCCCTTGAAATTAAAATCTAAAGCTTTTATTGTGTTCAAGTTGTTTCACAGTTTGGTTGAAAGACAATTTGAGGTTAAATTGAAGTGTTTGCAAACTGACTAGGGTAGGGAATTATGATATTTTACCAAGTATTTACAAGAGCAAGGAATTGTGTTTAGACACCATTGTCCTTATCTCCATCAACAAAATGGAAGGGTAGAAAGAAAGCATCGAATTGTCACTGAGTTTGGCCTAACTCTCCTGGCTCATGCTACCATGCCCCTTTGTTTTTGGTGGCAAGCTTTTAGTGTAGTTGTGTTTATAATCAGCAAGTTACCCTCATCAATTCTTTAGAATATTTCTCCTTTCCAGAAGCTATGCCATAAAGAACCTACCTACAATGATTTTAGAGTTTTTGGGTGCTATTGTTATCCATTCATTAGACCTTACCAACGACACAAGTTTTCCTATCACATTGAAGTTTGTGTCTTTCTAGCATATAACACTTCTCACAAAGGGTTCAAGTGCTTGTGCTCTTCAGGGAAACTATAAATCGTTAAACAGGCCAAGTTTAATGAATTTTCCTTTCCTTTCAAACATGGTTTTAAATGTCATCTGATCAAAAAGGTTGAACTTATAGGGCAGATTTCCACACCTCAATCAGGCTACTTTCCTTGGACATTGCCAAGGTGTGTGGATGGTGATGCCACAACTCAGATACCAGCTACTAAGATACCAGTTAGGTGTGTGGATGGTGATTTCTTTGTTGGTGCAAACTTACCAACAGAAGCTGTTGCAACTACTGCTCACTTAACTACTAATAATGATCCCTTAACTATTGGTTTATCACCTATTAATAACGAGTGCAGTTCAGCAAATCCAACCACAATATCTAATAATGATCCCCCAGCTACTAGTTTATCACCTACTAATAATGAGTGTAGTTCAGCAAATCCATCCACAATATCCACACATGAGTATGTGACAGCCCCAAAAACAGAATCTGGTCCAGTTTATGCTCCACTTGGTAACTCTTCTCAAGGTATACAGTTAGAAGTTGTCTTGCCTATCAGCAAACCATAGTCTGGTCCAGTTCTTATGCCCACGAATAATGTTCCTTCCATTCCTGGAATGTCTTCTGCTAATCCTAGTTTCAGCTTGACTGATTCAACTATAAAGGTTGCACATGAGTCTGTCACATTTCCAAGATCAGAATTTGGTTCAGTGTCAATCCCACATGGTAACTCCTCCCAAGGTATACAACTGGAGGTTGTTTTACCTTTCACCAAACCCCAACATTCATCTACAAGTGGAAACTGTCATCCTATGATCACCCGGTCTAAGCACACAGCAGGACAAGCACTACTCTCAACATGCCACATTCTAGCTGAACCAAAGACTTCCTCTGAAGCACTGAAAATTCCAGAATGGAAAACTACCATGGCTAATGAGTTCCAAGCTCTCTTGAGAAATAAAACTTGGGACTTAGTTCCTTATTCTCCAAACATGCACATAGTAGGCTTCAAGTGGGTATTCAAAACTAAACTAAAGTCAGATGGAACTTTACAAAAGTACAAAGCAAGGCTGGTAGCCAAGGGTTTTCAACAAACCCTTGGCTTAGATTACCTTGACACTTTCTCTCTTGTTATTAAGCCTACAACCATCAGAATTATGTTGTCTTTGACTGTGTAACATCAATGGGAAATACAACAAATTGACATTAACAATGCATTTCTAAATGGTGATCTCACAGAAACTGTTTTTATGCAGCAACTTGAGGGGTTTTCTAATTTTACTTGTCCTTACCATGTGTGTAAGCTCAACAAAGCCTTGTATGGTTTAAAAGAAGCCCCTAGAGCTTGGTTTGATAAGCTAAAAATAGCTCTTGTTGGTTGGGGTTTCAACAACTCAGCCTCGAACACTGGTCTCTTTTTCTTCAAACGAGGGAGTTAAGTTATATATCTCTTAGTATATGTGGATGACATCCTAATCACAGGGACTGACTCGACACTAATAGCAAAAATAATTGAAGATTTAAATCGGCAGTTTGCTTTGAAACATCTTGGGCTTCTACAATATTTCCTTGGTTTTGAAGTTCAAAGGAATGATTCCACGTTACTTCTCATTCAATGCAAGTATGCTTAAGATTTGCTAACTAAAGCTGGCATGAGTGAGTGTAAACCTTGTAGTACTCCTATGACTACGGGAGTAAAACTTGGTAAAGAAGATAGTGCCTTTTTCGAAGAACCTTCTCTCTACAGAAGCATTATAAGAGGTCTACAGTATCTTACCCATTCTAAGCCTGATTTAGCCTTCTCTGTCAACTAGCTAAGTCAATTTCTTCAGGCTCCTACCATTGCCCACGAGACTACTTGTAAAAGATTACTGCGATACATTAAAGGGACCTTGCAGTATGGACTTCTATTTACAAAGAGGACATATTTTATTCTAGAAGGCTATGCGGATGCTGATTAAGCAAGTGATGTGAGTGACAGAAGATCCAAAATGGTTATAGTATTTTCCTTGGAGGTAACTTAGTGCAATGGAGCTCAAGGAAACAAAGAATGGTCTCCTTATCTTTGACATAAGCTGAATATAGAGCCCTCTGTCAAGTAGCCACTAAACTTGTCTAGATTTAGCATTTATTTCAAGAACTTGGCATAAACATCAACGCAACCCCTGTTTTTTGGTGTGACAATATGAGTGTTGGAGCACTCTCATCTAACCCGGTGTTTCATACTAGAACAAAACACATTGAAATAGATGTACATTATGTGCAAGAATTGGTTGCTAACAAGCATTTAGTAGTTCAATTTGTTGGTACAGAGTACCTAATTTCTGATGTTTTAACTAAGGCCTTGCCAGGAAACATATTTCAATCTCTAAGGAAGAAGCTGAATGTAACTTCTAGTACTAAGTATGAAGAAGACAGCAGTACTAACAGTGGTACTAATTCTGAGTAAGTGTTGGAATTGCAGTTTGTAGTTTGTGTGTTGTTTCTGGTGCTGTGCTTCTAAAAGTGTTGGAGTTGCAGTTTGTAGTTTGTGTGTTGTTTCTAGTGTTGTGTTTTTTTACTGATTTTTTTGAAAGTTAGTGCTGGTATGCTAGTGTTGTGTTCAGTGTTGTCTCTGGATTTACCTATGTTTGTTTATTGATTATGAAAGTCGGTGCTAGTGTGCTGGTGCTGTGTTGTGTTGTTACCATTAGAGAAAATTTTAGAAGATTGGTGTTTGCAGTTGGAAAGTTGGTGTTAGTGTGCTAGTGCTGTGTTGTGTGTTGTCTCTAGATTTACCTATGTTTGTTTACTGATTCTGAAAGTTGGTCCTGGTGTGCTAGTGTTGTGTTGTGTTGTTACCATTACAGAAAATTTTAGAAGATTGGTGTTTGCAGTTGGAAAGTTGGTGTTAGTGTGCTAGTGATGTGTTGTGTGTTGTCTCTGGATTTACCTGTGTTTGTTTACTAATTCTAAAAGTTGGTGTTGGTGTGTTGGTGCTGTGTTGTGTTGTTACCATTACAGAAAATTTCAGAAGATTGGTGTTCAGAAGTTGGAATGTTGGTGCTGATGCTTTATTGTTTACTGGTTCTAGAAAGTTTCAGATCGAAAGATTGGTGATGTTGATGCTAGTGAAAAATTCCAGATCAGAAGATTGGTGATGTTGGGGTTGGTGCTGTGTTGATTAATTTTCAAAAGATGGTGCTGATGTTGATAGAGTGTTCCATAGTTCAGATTAAGGGAGCATATTAGTATAATGGGGAATATAGTTCAGTCTTCGGAAGTTTATAGCAGCCTGTTACATAGTTACATAGTTTAGTTTAAGGGAGCATATTAGTATAATGGGGTATATTTGTAATTTTTTAGAATATCATATGGGGTGTATTTTGTAAAGATCAAAACCACGAAGTTAAAACTCTGCGTTTTGATACTCATTAACCAAGTATAAACTACTTCCTTCTTGTAACAATTTTCAGTTAAAGAAATACAGAGTTTTTTCAGCTCTTCTTTGTTCTTCTTGATTCTTGCTTCTTCTTCAGTGTCATTCAGAGCTTATTAACTCTAATCCTTCTTGTTGCAATAATCTTTAATTCCCTCTTGATATGGGACAAATTTCTATCTGCACAAACGGAAACACTATTACAATTTGACAAATACAATAAATTCATATTCAAATATGCACATGCAAACTGTTTAAGATGTCGCTTTTTGCAAACTGCAGTCTGCATTTTTGCAAACTGTAGTCTACATTTTTGCTCTGGATTTGTGTTTGATTTGGTTACTAGTCTAAACCTAGAAGCATGAGAAGCAGAGTGCATTAACATAATATCAAGATTTTGAAGCAAAAAATGAATTCATGATATCCAGAAAAATAAAAGGCTTTACCCACCTTAGCCAACCTCTTCTCTTCAGCTGAAAAAGCGTATCACCAGATTTAACAAAGGTACACTTACTTAGATGGAGTCTATGCATGAAAATCAATAATAAATATTACTAACATCTCCAAATATGCAATCAGAAAGAATAAGTGTCTGAATAAGAAAATAACATAACATTTAAAAAGGCTAAAAGGAGTATACAGAGGAGAACAACAGAAGAAAAAACTAAAAATAGAAAATACTCCTCAACTCTAAAGCAAAGCAAACATCATATATGCTTAGTTAACCAATTAAAAAATTACTTGAATCATCATCACTCTACGACCCACACCTTTTCATCAATATTCTTATACTCAAAATCTAAGGTCATAACTGCATCTTCAGGATAGTACACATAAAATGCTAGTTAAAATCTATGTCAAGCTCCCAATGTCACTAAATAGTCACTCCAAAAACCTTAAATCAACTACCATTGATTTTCTTTTGCGATCATAATTTTCTCAACCTAGCAACCAGCAGCTCTCATTCCCTGCTCCCAAAAGGAAATGCATAAGATAAAGAGAAGAAATGAATATGATGACAATGATATCACTTTCTTAAGTCACTTTATATTTAACCTCTGCCCAAAATCTTGAAATTATGTTAATGCATTCTACATTTTTGCAAGCTGCAGTTTGCAAAAATGTAGACTGCATTTTGCAAAATGTAGTTGAGATCAACCGAATTTGACTAGCCATTGAGACGATTGCTTTAAACTTAAAAGTTTCTACATTACCACTTTTGACACAATTTTAATTCTAGCAAACAAAGCACAAAACAATAAATAGTAAATGCACCAAAAAAAAAAAGTAACAAATGTGAGGAAGGAGTGCAAGAGCGAAACTATTAAAGCAAAAGAAGAATGTGAAGCATTAGAAATGACCTTTTTTATAAGCGGCCATCAACCAGAGCTTATGTACCCTGATGAACAACATACTCACTATCAAATAACCAAAAAAACGTAAGCAAACAACGACAAGATTAAAAAAACGAAGAAAAACGATTCACCTGAACCGTGCTTCACTGATTTGCTCTTAAAGGAGGGGGCTTCGATTAGGGTTCAATAAGTTATGGGTATTGGATATTTAAGCTAAAAATTCGATGTGAACCAATTATTTTCACTAGATTTTCTGAATGAACATGATTAAGTGTAGGGTATTTTGTTGAGTGAGTAGGTTGGAAGAGTTGAAAATGCTCTAAGTGTAGGGTGGCGTCATTGAGATAATGAAAAACTATTATAGGGGGAAGTTTGAAACTAAAATTTTAGTGAAGAAGTAAAAATTTCAATCACGCAAATTTCCTCGGCTGGGAGGCGTGCCCCCTGCACCCCTGCCTATTGACCGGGCAACGAGACTCCCGAATGCGTATGCGTGGCCTCTTATTGTTGAAGTATTGGACAAATCCAACACTTGGGAGACGAAAAAACACAAAAAGTGACAAAATCACATCGAGAATTAAGGTGAAGAGTCATGACGGTGAAATGGCTTTTTCAGGCGAGATTTCGAGAAACCAAGCTTGGGGAAGGTGGATCTGACCTTAGAGAGTATGGACCCACTATAGGATGTCTAGAAGTTGCCGAAAAAACTAAGAAATTAAAGTCATCGAGAAGATGAATAGTCGCCTATGGAGGAAGCTAATGGTCATTGGAATCCAGGAAGGTCTTACGTGATGACGACCGGCTGTTGAAAAAGGAAAATGGTCATCGAAGGTGGAAGTTGGACGGTCTCTGAAAAATGGATGAAGATGGGTAGACGTGCTTTACACAATTCCATCTTCCTTTTATACTATTGTAAAAACATTTTAGTTTGGTCCCTACATGAATGAGATGTAACAAAGTAAAGCCCAAATAGTATAATTAGACCCCTAAACAAAAAAATGAGACAAAATCAACCTCATTTCACAGTGGCGGGAATAATATTTTGTTTCTGGTAAATAATTGGGTTTATGGTAACACTTATAAAATGTTACTGTATTTTGATTATAGGGAACATTATAAAAAAGTTAATATATTATTAGGTCATTGTAACACTTTAAAAATGCTACTGTAGATATATTTTCCTAACATTTAAGACAAAAAGTTACTATTGATATAAAATGTGTTACAAAAAGTTAAGTGTTACATATAAAAATTGTATCGTAATATTTTAACATCAAGTGCTAACATAGATAGTCTACGGTAACACTTTAAGGAAAAGTGCTATGTCCAGTGTTACCGTAAGCCATTTTTGATAGTGTGAGGCACATGCCTACTGTAACAAATCCCAATCAGATGCGTATTAGGAAGGTCATGGGCTATAAATGGGGGGAGTCCCTCCACCTAACAAGGTAGCCTTTTAGGTGTGAAACTCTCAACCCGTACACTAGAGCCCCCAAAAAATAGAGCCAAAAGGATCAAAATTTATTTTAATTTTTTTTTAACAATTTACAGAAATACCATTAGAATATAATTTTTTATCCATACGGGCCCACAAAAAGCCAAAAAAACCCAAATTTGTTATAAACTTTTTTAATATATTTACAAAAATAATCATGTTCCCCAAGGTTTGGCGAAATAGTAGTTTGTACCTTTAGTTTCATATATTTCAATTCACACCCCTAAATTAACAAAGGCTAAAATGGTTTACATCTTCTATGGTTTTTGTTAAAGAGATTGCAGAGCAAATGAATATAGAATCAAAATTTCATGAAAAACATACAGTAAAGAGGAAAAAAAAAACAATTTGATGGAATGAAAATAGAAGAGATGAATTGTCTGCTGAAGAATCTTTTAAAATAAATTATTTCACATATTTAGTTGATCATGTCATTTCCTCGTTTCAATGTAGGTTTGAACAATTTGAAATTATAGTGATAATTTTGGTTTCCTTTATAATATAGAAAAGTTAAATTGCTTGATGATGATAATTGAAGAAAAATTGTCTAAATCTTGAAAACTTTTTAAAACATGACATGCTCATTGATATTGAATTGATATTGATGGTTTAGATCTATATTCAGAATTAAAAGTTTTAAAAGAAATTATAAATGTTGAAATTAAAACACCACTTGAGATACTAGATTTACAAAAAAAAAAAAAAAAAAAAAAAAAGTGAATTCTTTTCCAAATGCATGGTAGCTTATAGAATACTATTAACATTCATGTTACTGTAGCTTCAGCAGAAAGAAGTTTTTCAAAATTAAAGTTAATAAAATCTTATTTGCGTTCGACTATGTCACAAGAAAAATTAGCTAATGGCTATATTATCATGAAAAAGATTTGGTTTTTAAACTTGAATACAAAAATTAATTAGTGACTTTACATCTCAAAATGCAAGAAAAATAATTTCAAATAATTTTTTTAATATATGCTTATATTATTATAAGGTCTCCAAAGTAATCTTGTTAGGGTCACAAATGTTCATGAGACGGTCCTAGGAAATTCGAAAATTAAATAATATAGCATTAGGGTTCGCAAAATGACTTTTATTATATTATTATTATTATTATTAAGTACACAATAATTGAATTAACATGATTATTTGTTTAAATAATACAAATTTTATCAAAATTTTATAATTATAATTTAGAAAAAAATAGAAAATTAAATACAAAGAGAATGTCCAAGTAGTGCAAGAAGCTCAACATGTGTGGAGTTGTGCCTAGGAATGTAAACGAGCTGAGTCGGTCGGCTCGGCTCGATAAGGCTCGGTTGACTCAACTCGAACTCGGTTCGTTAACCGAGTCGAGTTTGAACACAGTGAGCTCTGCTTGTGGGCTCGCGAGCTTGGCTCGGCTCGATTAAGGACTGTACACTTAATAGGGTGTTTTGGTGATTTTTTAAACTATTAGGTATTAAACTGATATTTTTCAGTAAAAAAAGTTTAAAAAAAAGACAGTTCCCCCCCCCCCCCACCCCCCCCCCCCCCCCCCCAAAAGTGCAAATTTGAAATAACACGATACACCAAAACAGAGCGTCAATTACTCAATTTCAGTTCCCATCCCGTTGACCTAAATCCCAAATCGCAATCAAAGATCCCAAATCCCAAATCACGAACCAGACACTCTGAAATCGATAATCTCCTAGGAATGTTATTTGTATATATTCAGAACTGTTTTTTGATTGTAAGGTAATAGACATTTTTAATGTTCAAAACTATCATGGTTAATTCAACATTGGATGTAAATATGAAATGATGTACGCAGGCAGATTGCTGTAAAAAAAGGGAACTTGGCTCGATCAAACCGGATAAATGGTGGTTTGATCGAGCCTTATCGAGCTCGATAACTAGCTCGCGAACCCTTATCGAGCTCGCGAGCTCGACAAGGCTTGTAAACTCGATATCGCGACTCGAGCTCGAGTCTCAATTTTGAGGCTCGCTAGGCTCGAGCTCGACATGTTGTAAACGAGCCGAGCTCGATAAGCCAAAAGCTCGACTCGGCTAGGCCGTTTACACCACTTGTGCCAACAAACCTTACCAAACAATTCTTCCGCAGCCGATGCACGGACAGCAGCTCAATGAGGACATGTGTGTATAGTATGCGTGATGATGTGGCACACCCTTATTGGGTGGTTGTATATGCATGGATGCATAGAAATATTATCAACCTTATCATGTTAGACATCAAGAAAATAGTCACCTATCACATATGTTATGATCCTTCATCATAAAGAAATGAATTGGGGTTTTGGGTTTACAAGATTTGAGTAAGAAGCATCACTAATTTCTTTTATTTTTTTTTTTATTTTTTTTTTTTTGTGGTAATTGTCAATTATCGGAGTTGAAAGGTATTCGGAAGCTCCAACTCCTCAATTATTATATTGATTTCCCATCTCTGAATAAAGGTGAGTTAGATCGATCAAGAGTAAATTAGACATGATGTCATTTGAGGTTAAGGGTAGTGATTGATATGATGAGAGAGTCGCATAAGAAAAGCTGCAATCTTACATTAAAAAAGAAAATAGATTAATAGGATTTTGAACTTATAAAAATGGATAAATAACATCATTTAATAAATTGATCTCAACCAGCTCTAACATATGTACCTGATAAGAGTTTTGATAAATTCATTTCAAAAGATAATCATGAGATCATACTTTATTTTATCAAAGGTTTTCAAAAGTAGTTGGGATGACTTTTAAAAACCGAAAAAATGCTTGGATAAGACTGAATTACCAAAATACCGCATGACAACTAATCATCAATATCCATGGAACACGTGTGGTTTCTTTAAGGATAAATAATATTTTATAAAGTAGAGTTTATTATAAATACAGTATGGTGAATATGCAAAGACATTATCATCTGGTGATCCAAGTTAGCAGGGTGATGTGGCTCCTTCCAGGTTGTTGGATCGTGATACCCGTGTGAGAAGACTACCAGGGCATTTTGGTGATTTCATTTTAAATGGGTTTTTTAGGTTTCGGGTATATAAGGGTGAATAATTATACTTGGGGGACATGGGGAACTGATGGGTATTCCATCATCTCTTGTCATTTTTCTCTCTGAAATTGTGTTTGCTTCTTGAATAAAAATTGGTTCCCTCACCTTGAGTTGTTCCCTTGTGTGTTTTCAGTTCTTCTAGTTAGTTATTTGATCTAATAATCAGGGTCGTTTCTAAAACATTTGTGACCTTAGGCAAGAGTTACTTTGGGGCCCTCTAATAATATAAAGAATATATTAAAAAAAAAAAAATTTTCCCTTTTGAAATGAAAAATCACTAGGAGAGATGAACAGCAATCAGCAGACTAACAAAGTTAGGTTGGTGGGGGGTTTTGAAGAGTATATGTTGGAGAAGTGATGGGTGGTGAAATGGGTTTTCAATGCCAAGATTGATAAAAAAAGGCTTGAGAAGTCACGGCCCAAAAGGTATCGATGACCGGCGATTGACAGAGTAAACGGATAAGGTATGATAAAGATTTTGGTGAGAGGGCTGAGGGGAGGAAGATGGTGGTGTCGGGGAAGGCCAACAATGTCGGGTACATGCCAAAAAGGCTAGAAATGGCTGTCGTGCGGTGGAGTTGGGTTGCAAGATTCATAAAAAATTACTCAAATCGAGGGCTATCGAGGTTGGGAAATGATAAAATGATGATTTCGGTCGATTTTGGTGAGAAAATCGACCGGAACCAAAATTGACCGAAATCAACTCCAAAACACTGGCAGCAGAAGAGGGCTGGAGATGATTTATGTGAATGTCAAACTTTGGGATTGAATTGGAGGTGAGTAATTTGAGATACGTAAATGACTATTTTAGTCTTCTATTGTTAAAAGAGATTCAATGTGTTAATTTTGGGGTGTAAACTAGAATATATAAAACTAGAGGTACAAACTTGTTATTTTGTTAAACTTTGGGTGGGAATATATGTAAAAAGTTTATAATAAATTTGGGTTTTTATGGCTTTTTTTTTTTTTTTTTGGGTCCCTTGGCATAAGAAATTATAAAGCATTTTCATTTTTGTAAGATATTAAAAAATAAATAAATAAATAAATTATAAAAAATTTGGGCCCCCCTTTTTTTGGGGCCTTAGGCCTGCCTACCCCTTAAGCCGGCCCTGCTGATAGCTTTACCTTGAGCTGGTGCCTTGTGTGTTTTCTGCATGATTGTTAGTATCTTACGATACCCGATACGTATCATACGATACGATTCGATACAGGTCGCCAACGATACGTATCAGAGAGTGTATCCTAAACCATTCGATACGTTGATATGTATCTTACGATACAATACGTATCCTTAAAAATATCGATATAAATCGATACGACTTTATTAATTTGGGCCAAAGGTCCAAAAAAAAATTTGGGTCGAAACCGGGTCACCCAACCTAATTCACTAAAACCTGTCTAAATTTACCTATTTTTCATGAAGAAAGTGAAGAGGAATATGTATTGCCCATTTTACATGATAATAATAATATAAGTGAAGATATAGATATTGACATTGATCTTGAAATTTTGTGATTAATTTTGATTATGTAATACCGTAATTTAAAGTCAATAATACCACAAATTCTTTAATTAATCTTGGAGATTATATTAATTTTTAGAAAATTTTGATTATTTTATTAATTTTTTTGAAAAAGACGCACGATTCAAAAAATTAAGTTTTTGACACACGATACGATACACGATTTGATAACCATGGTTTTCTGTTCTTCAAGTTGGTTATTTGATTTGATAACCTTACATTGGTGCTTTCGTTGAGCTTCTCATGATTGAGGGTACCCGTTTACGCACCATGGACGAATCCTTGAAGCGTCATGAATAACGCTTTGAATCTATGAAAGAGGTTCTCTTGGTTTAACAACGCTTTGTGGCCGACCTTTTGATCAAAGTTTACTTCGATGGGGGGATGTATGACTCAATTGTTGGCTGCCATTGATTCGTTAGAGTCTTCCCCGGATGCCTCCTCTTCCTCAGCGTCGGTGACCTCCTTACCGTCGGCGTCGCTTCTGGTGGCGGTAATTCTGCGGCTCCTAACCGTTTCGCTTGGATTTTCCTTGGTTTGATGGTACATATCCGACTGGCTGGATTTTTTCGGCTGAACAATTCTTTCAGTTTTATGGTATTGAAGATGCTCAACATCTTCAACTCGTGGCGTTTCATATGGACGGTCATGCCCGCAGTTGATATGTTTCTCAATAATCAGCTCTCCAACTGGCACAATTTTACCAGATTGGTGATGATTTGTTTTGCCAATGTCGACTTGGAGGCCCCTCAAGCTATTTTGGCCAAGCCGCGTCAAACATCTACGGTGGTTGAATACCAGGCAACGAACTAGCTAATCGCGCGACGCACCGACCTTAGTCTTTTTCTGTGGATAATTTCATTTCAAGCCTCAACCTGAAATCAAACATCATGTCCTCATGTTTCGGCTCACAACAATGAGTCAGACCATTGGCTTGGCCTGCCAACAAGGGGTTGTCTTAGCTGCCTTGAAACCAACGTATTACACCAAGTCCCACTTATGTCAAGCCTTTCATGGTGGGGCTTCAAGCTCTACCGTTGCTCTGTCGTCGTCGACTGCGCCGCCTTCATCAGCCATGATATTGCCCCTAAAACGGTTGTCTCTGGTCGAGATTCAACAAAGGCGAGACAAAGGACTCTGTTGCCCTTATGATGAGCGGTTCACACTGGGACACCATGAAGGTTGGAAACTTGGAATGCATGAAGAAATAAGCATTTGATGCTTGTAATACTATAATATATATTAGTAGTTTGAAAAAAAAAAAATCAATCAAATTGAAAACACAACTAAGGTATAGTTTGTTACCTTAAGTCTTTAACAATCTTAAAGATTTTAAATTTCAAGAGAAATTAAACGACTTTAAATTTCAAGAGAAATTAAACAGAAGAGTAGCCATACTAAGGAAGAAGAAGAATTAGGCCAAGAGAGATATATTAGGGTTCTTAGAAATTTTTTATCTCTACCCTAAAATTGATATATCATTTTTTCTTTACATGCATATGTAGTCTTATAAACAATTCAATAATTGTTTTGGACTTCCTTAAACAATTCTATAACTGTTTTTGAAGTTGTAAATAATTCTATAATTATTATGAAGTTATTAAACTTCTTTAAATAATGACATTGGATTAACATTTAATCATAATTAACAATTTAACTCTTAAATTGTTTATATATTTAAAATTACAACCCACTATTAAATTTAATTTAATATAAAGAAAATTATTAATTATGAACATAGAATTACACTTAATTCCATTTAACAATTTAATCTTTTAAATTGTTCATAATTACAAATATAACCCTCCATTGAATCTAATTCAATGATAATAATATAAATGTCTTTATTATACCCTTGGTAGGTGCTAGCCAACCTTGGATAATCAATTATCTTTGGCTATTTCTCCTTTCTCTTTAGTTTTTCATACGTAAACTTTTAGGTTTATTATGGCTTAGCCGTGGGCCCAATATCGTAGTCTATTCTAATATGTTTCGTCATAACTCTTTATGACCAAAACTCTCACCAATATCATAGTCGTGGAACCAATATCGTAGACATCTAACAATGTTCCATAACCCCTAAGTCACAATGAAGATATACTCCAACGAATCCTTTAATAATCATACGTGCCATGTAGTTAAACTTTTCCGTTGTCTAATCTCAATTAATAATGGATTCATAGTATGTGAAAGTCCTGGTGTTAATCTTATATCAAATTGACAATCAATACATTTAGAACGTGTCACCATGAAACAGCCTTCCAGGTAACATTTTATATACCCCGGCCGAATGATTTCCTTTTCCAATGTACATTGACATTTGTCTGGGAACTTGATATCAAACTATAGTAAATTAATGGATCCCGTCTTGACTATCATTTGTCTTCATACATAAATAACACATGGGTAGATCGGCTTCTTAATTACATATGACATGACTAGTCCCATGTTTATATACCATATGAACCATATGCATTTATGTGAAATTCAATCGTGACATCTCAAGTCTAAGAATCAATGATATACTAATACGATCCTACGATGTATCATTGACTATATTCTAAATGTCCACATGATTCATCGTAAATGGTCATATTCAATAAATAGTTCATTAACTGTTTATCCATACTAATGCCCTAATGATATGACTCTCATGATCACCCACACTAATATCATCATATGATATTTAACGGAGGCATTCAGCATGCCTACTATGTAATATTATTGCCCAATTAATATTACCTACGTAAGGAATATTTTGATGATTTTGATCTTATAAAGATTTGTATCATCTGAATATTTCACATGTATATACACACACACACAAAAAACATAATATCTTGAAACTGACATTGGTTCTCAAGGCATACACTAATACACCATTGTAAGAACCTACGCCTTTTTTCCATTGGACCAGATTCGAAGCACAATGGTGAGTCAAAGACTCTGGATCTTGTCATGCCTATAGCTCTTCCAGCTATTTTGCCCTAACCGGTGGTGCCAAATGAGTCCCTAAAGCTCCCTTCCGAGATTAGTTTCCATGCAATGTCTAGTACCCCTTCTTTTGCCTCCTTACGGTTCGTGGGCCAGTTGAATGATGCTTCCATTCAAATCTTTGTGAATGATGGGTTGAATTTGATTTTCATCCAAGCCCGTGTTGCTAAGTATCTTGGTCTACCCAGTGAATTTGTTTTACCACCTACTACTGTGGTTGTTGGGAATGGGACTAAATTGTCCATAAAAGGTTGTGTTCGTTCTATCAAGATAATTGTCCAAGGGCATGATATAGCGGTCGATTTATAATTACAGTAAAATCTCTCTATAGTGATACTCTATATAAGAATAAACTCTACATGGTCATAAAAAATTATATTCCCAACTTGGGATAGTTATAAATAAGAATAAACTCCACATTGTAATAAGTTATAATTTTTTCAATTCCTGTCTTAAGGAAAGTTGCCTCCACATAGTAATAATTATGTGTGTATTGCAAATGAATATATTATTTGTTACATTAAAGGTTTAAGATGAAATAAAATATTTATTTAAAATTGTTTGGGAGAATAATTTGTGCTTTAGAGTTGTTATCACATCTTTTAACTTGCGAGTACATTACTCGCTAGCATGGACATATTATTATTGAAGCCAAAATATTTATAGCTTCTCAAGCATGTTTTGAGCTTCTTGGCACGAAACTTTTTGTATTTCTGTACTATCATCCTCGTGATTATTTCCTTTCTTTTCTTGTGTAATTGTAGCAATGATTTTTTCTTCAGTTAAAGTATACATGACTTGTTGCTCATTTGAATTATGAGGAAGACATTAATATCTATTCAATTAGTATAGTAAAGTTGTCAAATCTGATTACTCAATTCTATAATGACTCTTTGATTCTTCTCATCCTCTTTATTTATAACTTGCAATTTATTGACATCAGGGGTCCTAATTTTGTAATGCTTAAAACAATTAGCAATTGTTTGTGCACTCATATCAGTTTAACCATGCAGCGACTATATTTACAATTCCATCCAGGACATTTATCTTTACTAGTTCTAAGATACGATCTTCTATTCGTTTAAAAAATAGGCAATTGAAGCGCTGAATTGAAATCATAATACTATTAAAACATGAATTGAAATCTTAATACTGTACTACTAAAACATGAATTATAAACTAAGAAATTTTTGTAACTACACCTCTATAAAATTTTAACCTCCTTATAGTAATAAAATTAATTAATCACACTATTATGACTATAGAGAGGTTTTACTATATTATCATTCCATGGGTCGGATCTCGTCTTAGGCATCACCTGGTTGAGTACTCTTGGCACCTTATTGTTGAATTTTAATACTTTAATATTGGGTTTTACTTTTAGGGACAAGATGGTTGAATTACAAGGGATGGGAGTTGCTTTGATTGCGTAAGTACAATATAGTTCTTTGTGTTGCCTTCAAGAATCCCAAGTAACTGTTATGTTCTTTTGTTTGGAAGTATTGCCAATGATTGACTCAGAGCACTCAGAGATACCACAGATCGTGAGTCGATTTTACACCAATTTCTATCAGTATTCACTCGACCCAAAGGCCTTCCTCTCACTCAATCTATTGATCACGTCATTCCCTTACAACCAAGCATAGCACCCGTGAACATCAAATCGTACAACTATCCTCATTTTAAAAAAATCAAGATTGAAAAGCTTGTCCAAGAAATGCTACAGGATGGACTAATTAGGCCAAGTACTAGCCCATTCTCGTCTCCTTTCCTATTAATAATAATAATAAAAAAAGATGACACATGACGATTTTGCATAGATTATAAGGCCTTGAATTTGGTCACAATTAAGGATCGCTTTCCAATTTTGACTGTGGATTAAGTTCTTTGATGAACTCCACGGCGCTTAGGTTTTCTCTAAATTGGATTTGTTAGCTGGCCACCATCAAATTCGCATAAGGGAATCGGATATTGCTAAGACTGCATTCAAAACGGATGAAGGGCATTATGAGTATTTAGTCATACATTTTGGCTTGATAAATGCCCCTGCCACATCCTAGGCTACGATGAATGAGACATTTAGGCCTTATCTCCATCACTTTGTTCTAGTGTTCTTCAACAACATCCTTGTGCATAATCCGGTTTGGGAATCTCATCTTGCATTTGACGATAGTTCTTCGAACACTACAAGATCATGGCTTTGTGGCAAAGCGGTCCAAGTGTGACTTTGGCAAATATTATATCCGGTACCTTAAGCATGGAGATAGGGAAAATCCAACCAATTTTGGAGTGGCCTATTCCATCTTTGATAAAGAGTTTTGAGAGGATTCTTGGGCCTCACCAGCTATTACCGTCAGTTATTCATGGTTTTGCTCAAATGGTTGCTTCTCTAACTGTTTTACTTCAGAAGGATGGGTTTATTTGGTCTTTCCAGGCACAACAGGCTTGCATTGACCTCAGTTCTGATATTGGCCTTACCAAATTTTACCTTGCCATTTACCATCGAGACAGATGCCTCAGGTTCACGTATAGGGGTGGTACTTACTCAAAAGGTTACCACATTACTTATTTTAGCAAGAAGCTCTCGTCTCGGATGGAACTAAGGTATAGGGGCAGTCCTTGCCATTTTTCTCTTTCTTTTTAGCTTTTCTTGTATTTCTCTCGCTCTTTAATTTTTCCCTCTATTCCTTATTTGTTTTTCATTTTTCTCACTCTCTTCCCTCACCTCCCTTTCTTCTTCCCCATTACTCCTCCACCACTGCCACTCCCTACCTTTTTCCAACTACACCGCCATAGTGTGCAATGAAATAACCATTGCCCAACAAATTTTTTTACTATAATTCTTCATATAAACTCAGCAACATATATCCACCCAATGACCCAAATCAATTGCACATCTTAACAAAAATCTATCTTTTTCTAACAAGACCTAAACCTAGAAAACATATACAGGAATAAAACTATCCAAAACCAAAAATCATAGCGAAACCCACTACTACACTACTAAAGAATGATGAAATGAAAAGACCATTTTACCTTCAGTATTTTAACAAAGCTTGGACGACATTAGGGTTTTAGGGGCTAATTAATTGTTTTTTGAAAATTCTAAGGTGATTTGATTAAAATCATCAAAGTTACGTGGAAACATGACTTTTTGAAACTATAGGGTGCATTTTGATTTTTTTTTTTTCTCTATAGCGATCACAAGGGAAAATATATATATATTTGAAGGTAAAGCAAAAGTACCTATGTCTCACCACCTCATTTAAATTTTAACGAGGGTTTATATCGTCCATTGATATTGGCATGTGTTACCACCCAAATTAATATAAAAAAATATGCTACATGATATCTTACCTAAGTTTATGTTATTACACATATAGCAAATAATATGTCATATGTCTAATGACACAACCAATATTCTGAAAATCGGACCGGATTGGCTGATCAGACCGGTTCGACTTGGAACTGGCGCCCTCTCTGGTTCGGTTTTCTCTAAAATCTGAAAAGGCAGTCAAACCGAATTGACCTGCGATTGGACCGTTGGAATAGTGCCGAATCACGGTCTAATCACAAGTCAATTCCGTCGAATTCTGGCACCGTTCGAGGGAGATAACACTACCATAAGACTCGTTGGCATCTCCATGACAAAACTCTTCCATTTTCAGTGGTCGTCATCCTACCATTTGTAGCTCGTTGTCCACCTATTGTTCGCATGATCAACATCTGTCTTTCCTAATTTCGATATATTCTGGTGCCGTTCGAACTCCCTAACACCACCATAAGAGTCGACGACATCTCTACACCAAAAGCCCTAGCATTCCAAACTTCGATTGGATATAGATCATCGTTGTCGCCACCAGTCTCTTCGCGCAACTGCCTAGGTCGCAAGGGTGTTTTGGATAGATTTCAAACCTTCAGGGATCCATGTAATTATTTAGGGATGTTTTTAATGAATTTCAAACATTTAAGGATTAAAGTATGATTTTACAAGACACGGTCCAATTGATCTGTTCGACCGATCGGACCACTTAGCCAGGGAACTGGGCCCTTGACCAAGTTAAGGCCCAGTCCGATTTTCAGAGCATTGGACACAACAAGATAATTTGCTTTGAGCTCAAACTTGAGCAGTTTTACTTTTAAACTTCACGCACTGTCATTTATGAAAAACTTGTTTATTTAGTTAAATGGATCCAAGCAATTTAATCTAAAACTTATTTACGAGCAATGTAGGACGTAACAAAGTCCCCACCTTGGACCTTACAACCTTCTAAGGCTGTTAAACTCATTCATCGAGTAGTAAGCCTATTGAAATACCAATGATTTACTACTCTATTGCATTAATTAATAAATATCATTATGATATATAATTTTGAAAATTAATCATACAAACTATTGTTTTATTGAACAATTATCACATTTCTAGACTGAGATAGTGAGATTTTCCGTGTACATATTTCTCGCAAAAGAAGTGCCACTCACTTCATAATCGTATGGCACAGCTTTGTTGGGTTAAATCTAACGGCTTAATAATTATATTTGAAAATATCGGAATTTTTCAAAAAAGTAAAGGGGAAGGTAACCGATATTTCAAATTTTATCCCCATTTTACCCTTCAGACACGCGTATTTACTTTCGTATCATTTAATTGTTAATCTAATCGCAGTCTGTGAATCGTAAGATCGTTCGTGCTACTTTGAACACTCGTTTATCAAATTTCAGGTACGTCTGATCTCTCTCCCTTCTCTTTTTATTTTTATATGCAAATATTATGATCTTTTTGCACGAGTTTTTATCTCAATTATGGCTTAAGCACACTGAATTGTAACAAAAAAGTGGAACTGGGATCTTCGAATTATGGCTTAAATTCTATATATTTTTTTCGCATGTTTTGAATCTTTGATGCAAGTTTCGGTCTTCAGATTCGTTGTTTTTTTTTGTAGAATTTGAACGTTTAAAGGATTTCGAAACTGACCCAGAATTTGGTTTTGTAAGTAGTAGCTCTTGATAGTGATATTGTTGTGTTGTTTTGAGTTTCGGTTAGAGAAATGATGAATTTAAATGCTCGGTGAATTGGCTTTTTTTTTNATGTTTTGAATCTTTGATGCAAGTTTCGGTCTTCAGATTCGTTGTTTTTTTTTGTAGAATTTGAATGTTTAAAGGATTTCGAAACTGACCCAGAATTTGGTTTTGTAAGTAGTAGCTCTTGATAGTGATATTGTTGTGTTGTTTTGAGTTTCGGTTAGAGAAATGATGAATTTAAATGCTCGGTGAATTGGGTTTTTTTTTCTCTTTTTTGTTGTTATTTTTTGGAGGATGATTTGATTCATTTTGGTTTTATTGTGTTTGATCAGGGTTTGATTGATTAAGTACAATAGAGGTTGTGGTTGTGGTTGTGGTGTTTGGTTTTGGGGATTTTTTTCGAAGTGATTCGAAATGGAATCATCATCGAATCAGACCCCCGACTTTGATTATTTGTTCAAGTTGTTAATGATTGGAGATTCTGGTGTTGGAAAAAGTAGCCTCCTGTTGAGCTTCACTTCTGATACATTTGAAGATCTCTCGCCCACAATTGGTAAGTTTTATCGCTCAATAGCTAGGTGAGAGTGTGGGAATTATAACACATTTAGTGTTATGTTCGTCAACTTATTATTGTTAATAGAACTATTATTTTGATGGTTATATTACTTCATATCATGATATCGTGTAGGTGTTGATTTCAAGGTGAAATATGTTAACGTTGGAGGAAAGAAGCTGAAACTTGCAATTTGGGATACAGGTAATGACATATGCATGTACTCAAGCTTGATGTTATTGCCTATGTTAATCTGTTCTGTTGTTGGAACTGTGTCTAATCATCTGTTTAAAGTTTGATAGAAGTGCTGCCTATTATGTGGTTATAGACCTGATTAAATATTTTGATAAATACATAAATGTAAGCAGCAATGTGACGTGGTTGAATAAAATATACTTTGGATTGCCAGAATGGTGGTTTAAACCACAATAAACTTGATTTAACAGATTGTTTAATTCTATATCTGGGATCTCTCCTTTCTGAGCAAGGAGAGATACCACTTGGATGCAGAGGCTACTCATGCTAGTGCTAGAACTCTGTTCTGATAAACATTTGTGGTTTTAACTTCAACCGTAGATGCTGCGATACAAAGGCCTGCTCTACGTTTTGAAAATGGAAAAGACAGTTATAATAGTTGGAATGAGGAACCATTGGCTACTAGACTTGAGTGCAATTAACTGTTAATTTAAGGCTGGTTCTACTTAGGTATGCTTTATTCACTTACAATAGGAGCATTAACCACATGCTCTGAAGCTCTAGGTTTGTTCCGCATTCTGTGGAAAGGGAACCATATTCAAAGGAACATTAAATTTGTGGGTAGGTAGTTCATAACACCATGGAAAGCCACAATTGTTGGTTGTTTGCGACCTTTTGTAATACAAAAGTTGAATTTGTATCAGGACATAGTTATCATCAGAGCACATCTTCTGGTTTTATTTCTTCATAATTTTATTATATGTAACTCTGTGAAGTTTCAAAAGATAACATTTACTTTTCTGCATGTGTGTGTGATTATTTAGCTGGTCAGGAGAGATTCCGAACATTAACAAGTTCATACTACAGAGGTGCACAAGGGATAATTATGGGTAATGACTTTCACCTTTTTCTTTTTATAATTAATTTATTAATTGTTGAAGGAAATTTCCTGGTCAATCCTGCATTAAAGAAGTTGTAAGCTGAATATTCCTTGATTTACGTAAAATAAATTACACAAATTTTTGGTCAGTGCCGGATGTAGAAGTTGAGATGGGGTTATACATTTATTAATAACATTGGGCTATAAAACTGCAATCCTGATAAAGTATGATGTAGCCTGTTTGTCTGGGTGTCATGGATGACTGGAACTGATCCCCTAGTGAGTGAATTTTTTATCGCCACCTATATATTTTTTTTTTTTTTTTTGCCCTGTTTGATATTATACAGTTGTAAGTTCTGTTTTAATAAATTGAATTCTATGGTGTTTGCTTATGCTAAAGAAACATTGCTTCATTTTTTTCTAGTTCATTCCATTGAAGGTATTTTGTTATATTGCTTATCAGAGCGAAGTCAAAAAGGTGTATTTGATTATAAATATTCATCCTGTGTCATATTATAGCAGTGTGGAGGCATGAAAAATGAGTGTAACATCACCAGTCTATTTTTGTTATTTGCATTGTACATAAACAAGCTCAACTCCATTTTGTAAGAATTTGGGACAGGCTGATTGTCAATTCTCTTTCATAATTCCAAAATTTATGAGATTCATTAACTTCAGCAAGCATAGAATACTTTATGTTTTCTCTCCTAAAAAAATAAATAAATAAATAAGTAACCATGGTGTGTTCTGAAAAATTTGAAGTTAGGCACTTGGGTGCCTGTGCCATAATAATTTTTGCATTGTCTACATCTTGAAATACTGATATCTTATTAGGATGCCTTTCAACATTTGTTCTCCTGTTAATCTTGTGGCTTTCTGAAGAGGATTGTTGCCATAACTTCGATATCTTTTAGATTTTAAATTGTGTGGGCTACAAGCAGGCAGATGACTTTAAGTGATATGGTGATGACAAGAAAAGTCATGTTTAATTAAGCCATTCTACAACCTTGTACTGGAATGTGCCAAGAAGATATTAGACAAGTAGAGTGTGGTAACCTCATTAAAAGAGTACAAAAGAGTGACAACTGTTAAACATAAGAAGTTTCTTAAGTTGAAGAATCCAACCCTCAAGAAGTTTTGTTCAATTGAAGAATCCAATATCCTGAAAAGAGGCCAGTTCAGAATTTTTAACACATGATACAGGATGTAGGTAGCAGTTTTTAGGTTAAATCAGTAAGCTCATTAGTAGGTGTATATATATATAAAGAAATAGTCTGATGGTAGATAGCCCTATTTAATCTGTGTATTTGTTCACCAAGTTATGTGAAAGTAATTTTCAACCTGAATTTTGGTTGAAATTGTGTTGCCGGCCAACTGCGGATTTTGAGGTTTTTTTTTTTTTTATTCATTCTCTTTCTCTCTTCTTTTATGCAAACCTTGTGATACACAAAATGTCCTGCCTCTTTGTTGAAGTGGCTACTTAATTTAGAGATTGAATACCCAAGTATAAATTTATCTGGTGTTTGGTACACTGTCATCACTGTGCCTTTCATCTTTATTTGTTTCTCGTTCTGTTGTCGGTTTTTAGGAAACCCAAGTATAAATTTATCTGGTGTTTGGTCTGATTTTCTCAATTGTGACAGTTTATGATGTTACACGGCGAGAAACATTTACAAACCTTTCTGATATATGGGCAAAGGAAATTGACTTATACTCAACAAATCAAGAATGCATCAAGATGCTTGTTGGAAACAAAGTTGACAAGGTATTGCTATGGTGCTTTAACTACAGTTCTTTCTTTCCCTATAAAAGATTTTGTGGACTGGATTCTCAAATTGTTTATGATTTAAATGTTTTTATTTTTTTTATTTTTTTTATTTTTTTTATTTTTTTTATTGTTACCTTGGGAGAAAATGGAAAATTTGTGTCTGGTTGGGATGTTAAAATATGCTCCAGGTCTTTTTGTTGGCCCGTTAATCTTCTTTTGTATTCTTCTTCGAGTTTGTGCTGGATACCAACTTCTTCTGTTATAAATGAATTATTATGTGTCATTTGAAGTTAAACCATTTTTATTTCCAGGAAGGTGAAAGGGTTGTGACAAAAAAAGAGGGAATAAACTTTGCCAGGGAATATGGATGCCTTTTTATCGAATGCAGTGCTAAAACTCGTGTTAATGTACAGCAGTGCTTTGAAGAGCTTGTTTTAAAGGTATGGAAGATTGATAGATAATAACGTTACCATTTCTAATTTTCTGTTATCTGCTCAAACAGTCTAATACCCGTGTTGGTGTATGAGTAAAGCCCTGTAGTTGGAACTCATATTTTGTGGTAGTCAAACACGGTTCATATTTTCTTTTCTCTCTTGTTCTTCTGATTGTTTGTCTGGGGAATAACGGGACCAACAATGTTTGATCCTATGCAGATTTTAGATACACCTAGCCTCTTAGCGGAGGGATCAAAAGGATTGAAAAAGAACATTTTTAAACAGAAGCCGCCACAAGCCGATGCAGCCGCCGCAAGCGGTTGTTGCTGATCATTTGTTGCATTTCTCATCCATTGCCAAATCTCTAACTCATGTTTGATCATTCCTCCTCTGATCCCACAGAAATCATTTATTTCAATCCTGTTTGAATTAAACTGCAAATTTGCATGTAATATAGTAACGTTTGTGATTCTTGCTGCCTTTCAAAACTTGTTTGCGAAAACTCAATGTCAATTATAGTTGTTAATCACTTGTTGGTTAAGAAAGAATTACTGATACAGAGTCCTGCAGTTAATATCACATTCAAATTTTATACTATTAAAACCAGGGATTAAGCTTTTTATTAACGCTTGTAATATAATTTGTAAAAAAGATAAATGATTGAAGACCATTGTTCTTCTCCATTGTTATGCCTAAAAAATACGTATGGATGTCAGCACTTAAAAGGCAAAGAGTATTAGCTGTCAAAACTCAAACTGTCTCAAAGAGATATTATATAATTCATATCTCACATTTATCAAAATAAAGGATCAAGATGAATAAGAGTTTTTCATATGTCAAGGTAATTTGTAAAAGTATTCATTACGTGAGCTCAAAAGTGTATAAATGAGCACCACTCTTTATGAAAAAGAGGTTGATTAGGCATATGAGAGCTAGGCAAGCATTTGAGCTTTATTATTTTTTCTTTGTAAACAAAACATTTCTCCATTTTTTTATGTCTTACAGGTAATATCAGAAAAATAGTCAGTCTTTTATTTATGTTTTTACAAACATATATCATCACAACTCCATAATCAACCTTTATAATCAGATCACATATAATTTCTAAGAATATCTTAGTGCTTTGCACGTGCGAATCGTTAGTATCAAAATCACGTATCAACATGCATATATTAAAATAATTTGATTTTGATTTTATATATGTGTTTTTTTTTTTTTTTAAATATTGAAAATACATGAAAGCAACAAATAAAAAAAAAAATGAAAAATACGAAATTAATCATTTTCACAATCGGTAAAATTTATTCTTATATTTATTTTGTTCATCTCGAAGAGTTTATCTCAAATATGACAGTAATTGAATTCCGTTTGTCGTTTTGTATTGAAAATCTTCATTTGAATGAAAAATTTTATTTTAAAAGAAACAAGAAAAGAAAATAAAAAAGAAAGAAAGAAGTTATATATTTTTTTATGCAAAATATTAATTTTTTATAGAAACAATGAGGTCCAAAGCCTTTGCTTTTCCCATTGAACACCGATTTCACCTTGTTTTGGATTAAAAATTTCGAGGAAGGGTAAACAAATTTGACAAAGTACCTTACAACCCAAAGACTTAAAATCACTGTAATTGAATGAAACAAAATCCATTAAAACACTTCAGATGTAAAACAAAAATTATAAACATATTTATAAATTATTTCTTAAATTTTTTAATATTTATAAGAACCATTTTTATTATTATTTCTAAATAGTATTGTACTCCCATCTAAAGTAGAAGATAAGAGTACTATTATACCCCCATCTAAGGTAGAAGATGAGAGTTAAAAAGAAAAAAATATATGGGAGTCTAAAAATCACTTCTCTATAAAAATATATGATAGTTTCTTTGAAGCAAACTTAAGGTTTCTTTGTATCTAATTTGAAATAAATGGGTAAAGATGGATTTGGCACAAAAGAAATGGACCCATGATGGGCCTTGTTCCGGATTTATGATTTGAAGTACCCAGATCCATTGCTAACAGTGATATGTTATGTAAATTATTATTAATGTATGGTTATATTATAACCTTACTTAATCATATATAAAATTATTATTATTTTAAAAGCTTTTGTGACCGATTCTTGCGTTGATCTTATATATAGATTCACTTTAAGAATTTAGATTTCATAAATAATTATAATATATATCACATCACTTAAATAAGTAAGAGAAGCCTCCAAATTTCACACAAAAGAAAAGATATATAATCAAAACAAAAAATAAAAAAACCAAAATTACAAACACAAAAAAATGGGTGCATTTCAGGCACCCATTTCCCATCTTCATCTTCTTCTCTCAAACCCTCACAAAATCCTCAAAAACAACCCAAAAATCCCCTCACTTCTCACCACCACAACCACAAGGCGCTTGCTTCTCTTATCTCTCCCTCTTTCTTCCACTCTTCTTCTCCCTCCAAATCAACCCACTTCTCTTGCTGCCACTTTTGACCCACTTTCTCAGTCTGAGAAAGACGCCAGTGGCGCTGTCTCCCTCAGACTGTCAGAGGCTTTAGACTTATTGGAGAAAGGCAGAGAATTGCAGGCTCTTGGTGACTTTAATCAAGCCCTTCACTACTTTACTCTTGTAACAACTAACAACTCTTCACTTTTCTTCTTTATTATTTTTCTCAAAGGCGTTAATATTATGATTTTCAAGTAGAATTAGGATTTGACTCTTACCCGAAGTAGTGTATTTGTTAGTTTATATTTGAGAATAAAACAATGTGACAAGAGGTTTTCTTCTTGCCTCTTGTGTTAGCTTGATTGTGTGGATATTATTATATGTTTTATTAAAATTTTCTTGTACATTTTATATTAGTTAAATGATTATTTAACTTAGTATCAGAGCTAAACTTTTTATGTTAAAAGCTTCCATACATGATTGTTTAATATGGTATTAGAGTAAAAAGTCTCATATTAAAAGCTTTGATAAATGATTATTTAATATGGTATTAGAGAAAAAGGTCTGGTAATAAAAGTTTCGTTGAGTGATTATGTAACATGATATCAGAGTGATTTCGATTATTAAATCTTAAAATTGGATACACATAAGTATCTCCCTTGACGTTAGGGTTTGTGTTGTTGAATTTCAGGTGGTTAAGAATTACAAAGACTTTGCATTCTCTGAGTATGCAAGAGTGGGAAGAGCACTGGCCTTGTATGAAGTTGGTGACAGAGAAGAAGCTATTGCAGAAATGGAGGATGTTTCCATTTCTTTGAAGGGATATCCAGGTATATCCAAATTAGATTTTCCCCAATTTTATGCAATGTTAGAGAAGAAATTGTAGATTTTTGAACCTTAGGATGACAATTTTTGACACTTCCAAACACCACAAACAAATCGAAAGTTAGCAAGTTAAAATTGACTTCTAATGTTAATATATCATATTCATGCGAGAACTTGTTCAACTCGAAAAATAAATGGATCATATTTGGGTTGAAGATTTTTAACCTGAGAAAGAGTTTCAATTTATTGACATATAGTAACGTGTTATATGAACCTGTTTAATTTTATACAATGATAAATTAAACCAAAATAATGTTTAATTACTCATTTACTAAGTGGGTTGTATTTGAGGGCATTTGGTCTGGTGGTAATATTTTCAATCGCTCAGGGTGGGAGAGTTATAGGGATTGCTAAGGGGAGAGCATGTGTAAATGTATATAACTTAGGGTGTTTCTTAATTTGTTAGATGCGTTCTGAGTTGAAAAGTTGAAGGCGAAACCGTGAGGGCTGTGTCCAAACCGGACAATATCTGACATGTGAGACCCTGGGTTGTTATAAATGATTTTTGACACGATTAACAAAAGGGGTATCTTGCAACATGAATAAAACTGTTACTTTTGGTTTGATTATTTTATAATTTTTCTATTTAACATTTTGTTGGGGTTTTACAGAGGTGCATGCAGCTCTAGCCGCAGCCCTGTATGTGGACAAGCATGCCCCATTGCTTGCAGAGAACCAATTCACAATTGCAACTCTACTTGATCCCCACTACACAGACCTCTCATATGTCAAAGATACAAAGCATTGGCCTCCAAGTTTGGTTAGTTCTCTGCAACACTTCATCACACTTTCTTAGGAATATTTCACATATATAAGTGTATAATATTTTACAGCTGGCTATGAATTTTTTTTTTTTTTTAAATTAAAGCAAGATTAGAAATCCAACACAACAGTAAATTATTGTATGTTGTATATTCCAATACATTATTTACAGTGAAAATGTTACATGGGAGAGTACTTGCAATTTACTGATTTTTTATGCTGCCTTTTTGGTGCATGAATGAACTTTTTACATTTATCTATGAATTTGTATCTTCTCCTGAATTGAGCCCATCGAGTCTGAAAGAATATATAATGTGTGGTTAAGATTTATTCTATATTCTTAGTATTTTTTGTTAATTAGAGATTACGTTTGATATGTACCTACTATTACTAAGGTAAATACTCAAATCACGAGAGTATTTTTGTATGTATGATTCTGTTCGTTCCCATTGATTCACAGGAGTTCATTCTCTTTGTCATTTTGGCTATGATGAATACTTGAATATGATCAAAATAATTGTTGTTAGTAGTTTTAGATTAAATAATTTTTTTTTTTTTTTTTTAAATTCTTATGTGCATAATTTACAATTTATAAGAAGAGTGGCACAAGGCAAAGTAATCTTGGGCACTTACTACTAATTCAAGTATTTTGAAAGAGAAGGATTCAAATGTAAAGAAGTTTAAGAATCAAATGAGAGATTGGTTAGGGCTTTTGAATCCATTATAGTTTAGAATATTCTCCAAATTGTCTTCTTGTATAAGAAAAATAACCAAATAAAAGCTCAAAACCTTGAGATTAATCACATTTGTTAGTAATTATTTAACAATTTAATCTTGAAGGAAAAATACATTCCAAATGAATCAAATTTGCCCTACAGACTTATGAAAATCATTTCAAATATAATGAAAAATAACCAAATAAAAGGGTTAATTTCACAAAGCATCCTTTACAAAAAAGAAAATTCATAGATGTTTACTGGTTTGATTTAAATTTATAAAATTATTTCATAGGTGGTTTGTGGAATTATTTTTAAATAAAATAAACAAACTCTTTATGGTCAAGACTTAGGATTCTTCTTCATTGCATCTATCATCAGGCCTCTCTGCAAATGCTGACAATCCAACCTGTTAAGCTGAATTTTTTCAAAAAATTCTGACAAATACAAAATAAAATAAAATAAAAACTGTTTCTTAATGCTTTACCATTACTCCTGCTTTATCGGTTCTTGTCTGCATGATAACTACTACTGCTGTTGCTGATATTTATTAGCCCTACATTTTGACGTTTGTTCAAAATTATGAACTGCTGTTTGGTACTGTAGATTTTATAGTAGGATAATTTATTTTAGCATATGGATAAGAAACAATAATGGATATATAATATTGAATCATAGAGTTGTATATCAAGTATAGATCTTAATTCAAACTTAGATTTCTACTTAAATAGGGAGTTCGACATTTTCCCACCCAAGGTATGGCGAAACGACACTTTCCCACCCTTCAAGTTTCAAAATGACACTTTTTCACCTTTCGTTAGGTTCTGTTAATATTTTACTGAAATGATGAAAATACCCTTAAATATTTGACTTCATAATTTTTTTTTTTTTAATTAGCCAAAAATTCAAATATTAAAAAGTCAATAATAATAATTAATCCCACCTAAAAAATTAGGAATAATGCTATAGGATTGTTTAAAGTTAAAAGACCTTAATATTTATTTATTTATAATATCATCAATATCTCATCATTATTATTCAATAATCTACTAAATTTATAATGTTTTTCATTTTTATTAATTAACATAGAAAATCAATATTCTTAATTAATTAAATAAACATAGGAAAAAAGATATATTTATAGTTGAACTAATAAATAATCGAGAGTAAAAAATTTAACTTAATTAAATTTTAATTTATAATAAACTAATTAAAAAGTAAACTATTTGAGGGTATTTTTATCTTTTTAATCAAATATTAACTGAAAACATTAACAGAACCTGACAAATGGTGAGAAAATGTCATTTTGAAACTTAACGGGTGGATAAATGTCGTTTCGCCAAACCTTGGGTGGGAAAATGTCGTTCTCCCACTTAAATAACTTCCGCTAACAAGAATTTACTCTATCGTGCGCTCAGTTAACTCTTATTTGCACAAATTTGCTATTCTCAATCATTGAAGACAAAATTTTATAAGTTCCAATTAAATTTTCAAAAGACACAGTTAACTCTTGTTTGCGGGCGTTCAAGTCTGGGTTCTAAAAGACTCGAGACATTTATAAAAGAGAAGGATTATATGATCTCCCTGTAGATGTTTGGGCTTTTTTAGTTGATCTTCAAGGAATACTAAAAGATAAGATTTGGATCAAACTTTCTGACTTTATAATATATTATAGATTGTGGTTTCAATGATCCATATCTTTTTGCTGGACTGGCTATGGAAAGTTGTAGACAATTTTTTATTATTCTTTACCAACATTCACACAATGTCCACTTTTTCTTGAAATCCAAACCCACTATGATTTATATATCTAAAAAAAAGGGTTTACCATAATACAACGCAGTAACAATACATTATCGTGAAACTTATAAATAAAAAACGTAAAACTTGTAGTAAACGCTTTTACATGACCGTAATATAGCTAAAATCATAAAAGAATTATCAAAAGAAAAAAAATTCAGGAGTTCATATTCCTATTTATTAAGTTTAAAAAGTTCTCACCTTTTAAGAACTATTGAAAGTGGATGGTGTCGACAAGGAAGGTGCAAATTTCTTGATCTTGAATAGGGCAAAAAGAAAAGTGCTCTCTATCATAGCATGCTTGATGTTTGGCTTGTTTCCTAGCAGAAATTATGGACCATTGTCCATACTTTGAGTTCTTGTAGACAACTTACTTTTTCATTGGAAAAGGAAACACACCCACCCACCATTTGTTCTTCATATTCTCTTATTGTTGATTGTACTTTGTGGGTCTCCTTTTCTCTTAAGGCATTTAGACTTTCCTTTCAGCTAGTTAGGCCTGCCTAAAATGTGTTCCCTACAGTAATTTTTTATGAAACAATGTGTTCTCAAATCCTCCTAGGGGTTTTTATTATCTATAAGAGGAGATTGCTACTTGCAACTACTATTTAAAGAGACCCATCAACTTTTTTTTTTTTTTTTTTTTGAGAAGAGATATTATCAATTAGGGTATAAACTTTTAGACTTTATAAACAAGAGGATAGAAGTTACAATTTGTTCAATTAGAGGACATTTAACGGTTATTTATCGTTAACTTAAATGGGAAATGATAAAATGACTTAGATGCCCTAGCTTCATTTTATTTTTATTTTGTTTGAAGTGAATTTAGTTCTTAAAATCTGAATTTTAAAAATTTTGTAAACCTACCATAACCTATTTTTTAAAGGAAACCAAAAAAATAAATAAAACTAAAATAAAATTTTATAAAATAAAAAAAAAATTATTTATTTTGTAGAAAGGGATAATTTAAATCTTTTAGTTAGTTTTTTAATTTTACCTATAAAGTAATAATTTAAATTTGTTTAATTTATGTCTTTACCCTTATATAAAGTTAAATTTAACCTTAAATAACTGTTGATTATCTCTTAATTGAATAATTTAAAGACTTTACTAGTCTAATAACACTATTATATTACATTTGTTTGCATTTAATAATACAATGTTTATGATGGAAAAAGAATTTCTTCTTAATCCAAAACAAAATGAATATGTAACATTATCGGATCAGTATTGTAATTTTCAAAAGAGGATGTATAGTTGGAATCAACTTTCACATTGAAATTACAACCATGAGACAAATCAAGTATGGTTTTATTTTGGAAAAGCAAGTGGAAACTTCCTCTAACTTGCTTAGGTCAAAAGCATTCTAGATGTCAAATTTATTATAGGATTAATGAGCAGTGATGATATAAAAAGTTACGTAAGTAGTGATAATTTTTTATGTAAAAAGCAATCAAACCTTTGAATCCTTTTTTAAATTTGTCCCATTTAAAATTTCAACTATGTGGATTATCATCTACATGACAAATTAAACTTATCTAAACAAAAAAAAAAAAAAATCAAATTAATCCAAGTTAAATCCAGACTCTTGTTAAATAGTGTCATAATACACTAAAAAAATTACAATTTTCAATACAATTTCTTTTTATTAAAACTAATCTATAATGTTAGATAGTATCACTAAAATTTTAACCAGTACCATCTAGTAAGTTCTGAATTTTTTAAGAAATATAAACGTTTACAAGAAAGATCGATGATATAGTAATACAAAAAGTTGTATGAAGATGATAGTTGTATTGACGTTTTATGTTTATAGTAAATAAATTAAAAAAACAATGTGATAGGCATTCAATAACTTTGCTAAATTTGTACAAACTAATAACTTATCTAAAATAACATAATGCATAATTACTTATACAGATTCTAACGTTATGGGTTCATCAGGTCAAAATTGATTCAATGAGGTTGGTTAAGTCAGGTTTAATTCTTCATTGGGTTAGTGTCCTTTTACACTCTTTTGGTTGAATCTGCTTACTTTTGTAGGCTCTATAATTGGTAGCATGAATAATTTCTTTTGACTTGAACCACAAGACTACACAATTTCATAAGTTTCTTTTATTTTCATAAAAATAATATTAATAATAATTAAATTTTATATCAAACTATTGCCTTAGCCCCTGTGTATAACTAATTTCAATAGCTAAATGGTTTGTTATCCGAACATAAGAGGAGACGTTGTCTTACCATATAGCAAAGCACAAGTCATGTACAAAATGAATTATAACAAATAACATAAAAAGAACTAATTTGTTAGGCCTAATGCAACCATGAATCAGCCACTTAAAAATCATTTAATCATTTTATAACCCTATATGACAAACCAAATATGTTCTTTATCTACTTCTAATAATTTAAAAACAATACTTTGTTACCCAAAAAAGGAGCTAAAAAGTTAAATACATAGATGGCACTATTCTTTCTTGTAATTTGGTATTAATGCATTAATATTTGGTTAAAATCTAACCCTATTTGTCCCAACTTTGTCCAAATTCAACCTACCATAACTCATTAATCAATTATGACTAATTAATTCATCAATTGGTGAGATCTGCTTAATGGATTTATGTAAATTTGACTATCCATAATCCCTCTTTGATTGAGCTTTTACATTAAAGAATGATTAATTAGTTCTAGTTTAACACTAATCTTTCTTCTAATTTGATATTGAGACAAAGGCCTAACTCCCAATGAAATACTTGGAGCACCTAAATTCACTTTTCATTAATTTTTTTTATTTGCTATCTACCCATTTATTTTTATTTAAATAGTTTATTAGTTATATTATATTGAAGGCCTAAGCCACTTTTAGTTAATAAATCAAACGACCCACCTCACAATAAACTTAGAACATTTTTTTGAAGTGGTAGGTTTAATAGCTAGAGTCTTTCTAAAAAATTTATACAGTAAAACATCTTTATAGTAATACTTTATATATATGAATAATCTCTATGTAGTCATAAAAAAAGATATTTATATCTTATAAATACATAATAACTCGTCAACATGAATATTATCTTGTTGAAGCCAAACTATTTCTAGGTTTTCAAACATGTTTAGAGTTTCTTGGCACGAAAACTATATCTATCTCTTTTATCAATGTCTATAGACTCTATACATTAGATTTGACATGCTTATTAATTATTAATGTAGTATCATACTTTACGTCTATATCACTTGCACAAAGGAAAACTAAGTCAAAACAATAATTTTTGTAATTATATATCTATTAGGTTATAATCTCTTCATATTAATAAAATTAATTTGATCATATCATTATGACCATGGAGAAGTTCCACTATAGTACAAGTTTTGAGTTACTGAATTATGATATTTTGGATGGCTGAGATTCAAATTTCAATATAACATTTATAATTAAAACACTTTGAAAATGAGGCATTATAGTTATAGTCTCAATCAATCAAATATACCAACTCAAGGGCTCTAAATTTGTGTCAAAACTTATGTAAAAAAATGTGAGATAGTTAAATCAAATAACTCTAATTCAAATGGTATACTTAAATTACACATATAAGTAGTTAAGAGTACTTGACCTAAGTTTATGCACTATCAAATTAATATTTTTAAATAATTGAAATTGTATGTGTATGAATATCGTTATATATCTTAAATTTCAAGTGATTTAACTTCTAATATAAGCAATTTCAATTACTAATTATGAACGCAGAGTATAGTAGTATAAGAACGTGCAGATAGATCATGATATTAATAAGTGATTAGTAACCTATGCTAACACAAACTCTAATAATTTTAGTTCGAAACTCAACAATACCTTAGTTAATAATGAAGGCTTAGCGAACAGCTATGAATATAATTACCATTTTTCATCTAAAATATATTTAATCTTATAAATATAATAGCTTGATGATGAGAAAGACAAAAAGATATATTATAAAATGATCAAAGTGCATAGAATCAGGAACAAGGTTATGATGAAGTGTTGAAATGAGGTTAAAAAATTTAATGTATTTCAGAAAACAATAATAAAAGTTTGAGGAATCTTCATCATAACTTTGACATTCTAACCCCCTACTCTTTATAAAAACCTTTTAAAACAAATAGACAATTTTTTTATTTTTATTTTTATTTTTATGAAATATTATTCTATAATCTGAAAGTTGCATAGGTTACGTGCAAACATCAAACTTTTAGTGAATTTTTTTTTTTTTTTTTCAGCAAATCTTAATTAATTTAGCAATCATCATTAATTATAATAATAGTAATTAAGTGGGGAATTGAATAGTTCACATGGCAGACAAGAAAGTGTTCAAAGCCCAAATTTTCTTCATATTAATTATTATTCTTTCTTTTGTTTTGTCTTCTTCTCTTCTTTCACTTGATTCATAGATCTCCCAATTTGTTTATGCCAAAATTATTTAATTGTTTTTGGGGAACATTTAAGTTTGCTTTTATTGCTTATTCATTTGATAGAGAGAAACCAATGAAATTAAAGTTGTCTTTTCCCCCACATTTTGGGTTTGGAGGGATCCTACATCATCCATATGCATAGTTACACTAGAAATAATCAAATGTATAAATATAACATCAAAAATTCTCAATACAAGTAATTATATATATATATATATATATGTTATTTCCAAGCTTATATCTATTGATTAATTAATGTGGTATGAATTTGAATATATGGGCCGTCAAAAAGTCATAGCAAAGAACCAATCGAATAATCCTTTAACTTGCTTTGAATTGTCAAAAGTTTTTTATTTTTTTTATTTTTTTTAAATGCATGTATTCAACACTCAAGTGGCATCACAACTGGAAATCAATTTGGATTCAAAGTTATATAAAAGAAATTGGATAAATAGGTGAGGTGTGTTTGAATAAAATTCCAATATGACTTAAATATTTCTAAAAAATCATCAGAAATCCTCTCTTAGGTAAACATAAAATTTGTTCAAACCTTTCTTAGAAGTGGTAGGTCATGGTCATCAACCTAAATCCAATTTAACAAAATTCTCTTTGTATTTTACCCAAAATTCAAAACTAATAAATAAATCACCTTACAAATAAGTGAGTTGGTCAACACATATCACAAACTAGCCACTTTATTAGAAATTTCGGGTACTTATATTTTGGTAACTCAGAACCCTTTTTAAGTTCAACCAAATTTAGGAATATGAATATATGATTTGATCATTTTAGAATAACTAGTAACAATCGTTGAAATGATATATATTATTTAAAAATAATTATCATTTTATAGTAATATAATACTTCCTGTTAGAAATTTATTAAGCTCATCATGAGCATTGTGATCCAAACTTCAAAACACCATTAATAATTGTTTAATTTTTAATTCTCAACAAATGTCAGTAACATTTTTTTTTTCTAACTCTATTGTCTATCTTTTCATACGTAGATAGAAGATAAAACTTAAATATTTTTAAGTTTGTATACGGTTTTCTTTGTTTTTTATACACATGACAAAAGTTGAGTGATTGAGAGTGAAAAACAGTATTAAAATATCATAACACTCTTAATAATTATTCAAAGTTTAATTTTTTTTTTCTTTTTTTTTTTTGAGAAATGCTTATAACATGCTTTTTTATTCTTCTCTTTGCGCATGTGTAAAAGATCAAATTTAAGTATTTTTATCACAATATTAACATAAGATTTTATTTATCTTTTACATACGTGTCAAGAGTCGTTACAATTTTCTTATCTTTCATACACATATCAAGAGTTGATAAAATTTCTTTTATCTTTTATACACGTGGTAAAAAGTCAATATGATTTTTTTTTTTTTTATCTTTTATACAGGTAACAAGAGAATGCAATTTTCATTTATCCTTTATAAGAAAATTTATTGGAAAAATTGTGTGATTTTCATCGATCTTTTTCTCTATTCTGGTGAGTCAATTTGACTAGATTGATAAATTTAGGAAGATGATGAAGGGGACCATTGTTACCGTTCACACAATTATTCTATATTATTACTTGTAATTTCTTACTCTTTTTCATGGATAAGGCCCCATTTTCCTTCTCTGTCTATTGTTTCTACATTGTTGTTCTCTTCTGATTCCTCTCTCCTCCCACTCTCTTTCCCATGTGTTTTTCTCTGTCACTCTGAACTCCTTCACCTTCACTCTTTATTTCTGCCATTTCAGTCCCATGTAATTAATTTTCTTCAACACTCCACTTCACTTTGAGTAATCCTTTTCTCCTTTCTTCCATGGAGGAAGCTCAACAAATGGCCATTCCCCACTTGTTTAGATGTCCAATAAGTCTAGACTTGTTCACAGATCCAGTCACTCTCTGCACAGGCCAAACTTACGACCGATCCAGCATCGAAAAATGGCTGGCGGCCGGTAATCTTACTTGTCCTGTGACAATGCAGAAGCTTCATGATCCTTCCTTTGTTCCCAATCACACTCTCCGCCATTTCATCCATCAATGGCTTCAAATGGGTGGTCGCCATTTTGATCCTGGTTACTTGACAAAAACTGATATTTTCTCTGTGCTAAAACACAATCTTGAATCTCAGGAAACCACCATGAAAACCAAGCTTCAAACTCTTGAAAATGTCAATCTTCTTGTCTCCAAAGAACCCTCTTTTTTGCTCCAACTTGGCTTCTTGTCTTTACTTCTCAAACAGCTTTTTGGAAAAGCTGAATCTGAACTCTCCCAGGACTACATAAAGTTTCTCCAGGAAGCTCTTTTGTGTGTTTCAAGGCTGCTGCTTCCAGGGCAGTTCAAGTGCTTAAACATTCTGATTGAAGACTCCAATTTGGAAAATTTTATCTCTTTGTTTGAGAGAGGCAATAGCAAGATCAAGAAAATTCTGTGTCATTTAATAGATGTAATCTCCTCCTCTCCGGAAACAAAAAAACTTTGTTCTCAGCTTGGAAAAAGCCACAGGATTTTGGATGTCATTGTGATGATTATTCTCCAGGATTCTGAATTATCCGACCCTGGAATCCAAGCATTATCAGGATTATGCTCCCTGGAATCGAACCGCGAAAGCATGGTTCATTCAGGAGGCATAAACGGGTTCATAACGTACATTCTGAATGCGGAGAGGAGGCGAAAGAGCTTGGTGGCGATGGCAATGTCAAGAGTTGAACAACTTTTGGTGTTGGAGGGTGCGAAAGAGGGAGTTGTGAAGCATCCCAATGGTGTTCAGGCTCTGGTGAAGATGGTTTTCAGAGTGTCGGATCATGAAGGAAGTGAAAGTGCTGTGAATTCATTGATGATTTTGTGTTGTGATTCGGAAGAGGTTAGAGAAGAAGCCATTGGAGGTGGGGTTTTGAGTCAATTGTTGCTTCTTTTACAGAGCCAGTGCAGTAATAGGACCAAGACCAAGGCAAGACTGTTGCTCAAAATGCTTAGGTCCAAATGGGCTGAAGAGCGAAAGCATTTGTAGGCTAATCAGGATTTTNCAATAGCAAGATCAAGAAAATTCTGTGTCATTTAATAGATGTAATCTCCTCCTCTCCGGAAACAAAAAAACTTTGTTCTCAGCTTGGAAAAAGCCACAGGATTTTGGATGTCATTGTGATGATTATTCTCCAGGATTCTGAATTATCCGACCCTGGAATCCAAGCATTATCAGGATTATGCTCCCTGGAATCGAACCGCGAAAGCGTGGTTCATTCAGGAGGCATAACCGGGTTCATAACGTACATTCTGAATGCGGAGAGAAGGCGAAAGAGCTTGGTGGCGATGGCGATTTCAAGAGTTGAACAACTTTTGGTGTTGGAGGATGCGAAAGAGGGAGTTGTGAAGCATCCCAATGGTGTTCAGGCTCTGGTGAAGATGGTTTTCAGAGTGTCGGATCATGAAGGAAGTGAAAGTGCTTTGAATTCATTGATGATTTTGTGTTGTGATTCGGTAGAGTTTAGAGAAGAAGCCATTGGAGGTGGGGTTTTGAGTCAATTGTTGCTTCTTTTACAGAGCCAGTGCAGTAATAGGACCAAGACCAAGGCAAGACTGTTGCTCAAAATGCTTAGGTC